>NW_010108741.1:0-22610 GCF_000699245.1 Pterocles gutturalis
AAAAAGAACATCAAACAGTTTTTCAACTGATAAAAACAGCATTAGAGTGAGATACAGCTCACAGATAAATATAGATAATAAAACTTAGGTTTAGGAATATATCAACCAGCTGCCTAAAGCAGATACCTATGTTCAGTCAGCTGAACAGCTCTTCAGGTCCACTGAGGTCTCTGCAGACTATAATGGGAGTGCAGGCAATGAGCTCACACCCTGGCATCTAAATTTAGGAGCTCTAGCCTGTGAGCCAACCCTATAGTTTATAGAGCCAAAGTACATAGTCATGCTGATAGGCCAAACATACACATGCTGTAAGCAATTGCTGCGAGAATGGTCCTTTAAAAAAACCCTTTTCTGAACAACAATTCTCATGAGAAAATGAGAGTCAGTATACTAAGAAAGCCTGCTAATAGAGCACGAGTTGAATTCCTGAACTACGTTTCCATACAAGTTTCACTCTGCATGAAAAGCAAATGGTTTCTAGATAGACTTCAGGAGGGAACTTCTGCCCTACAAAAGTTGTCTTCAAAAATAGCAACACATCTGAATGATTTCCAGCACACAACTGGTCAGGAAAAACATCCCTCATTCATGAACTGTGTGAGCAGGGAAGGGCTGACAAGGATTTATCTTTTTAACAAGTAAGCATTATAGTTGTACTACATTTTTCACCAGCTGCTTTATATGTGTACACAGCACTGGACTTACAAACTATGAAACTAAATAAATAAAGGTTGAGCAAAATAAAATAATCTATTTTTTTAAAAACAGAAAAAACCCTACACCACAGAAGCCAGGAGAATTTGAGTTAAGGCATGCTCAGACACTACAACAAAGTATCACTTCCCCGAATTACTGTAAATTGACCACTTGTTCTTAATCTATCCCAATTGTGAGCTAAAATAAATACAGAGGATAATCTCTGCATCCTACGCTTTCCATGTATCTGCTTGTTGACAGAGCCAAGGACCGCATCAATTGCTTGCCCATAGAATAACGCTGGGACCATGTGTTTGACAATTACGCAGCCTAACATCCTTCTCTCTTGGTCCCTCAGTATCACACAGTCACAGAAAAAGGCAGAAGAGCAAAAGCACAGGCTACATTCTTGACCCCTGAGATGTCAACAGCAGGCCTAGTGAGGGGTCCATCTGCACTCAGCTTTCTTGGTGACCAGGACTCTCTGAGGTAGAGGATAACTGACACCTCTCTCTCTACAATTCATTAAGTCATTCTCCTTTGGGCTACCTGACAGCTTGATCAGGAATTATTTTCAGTCAAGGACCAGAATGTAAAAGCATAGATTCAAGCAGCAGTTACAGGGAGATCTGAATTAAATATTGCTGTAAATAACATTATACTGGATCTGCATTATTCTGTCTTCTTAAAGTTTCACAAAAGCAATCATTCCCACACTTTTTCTAAGATTGCAGCGTGACCACCAGAGCCAATGCTTTCCCTAAATCTTTGCTTAATGGAATTATACTTTCTTCATCTAATACTTTGTCCAATCTTTCTGTTATTTTGCTGAACACATAACTTCATAATTACTTTGACTGCCCTGTATTTCCTCCTAACTACTGGGACAATATGGGCTCCAGGAAAAAAAAAAAAAAAGAAAAAGAAAAACCCCAGAAACCAATTTCCCAATACTGGCAGTGCAGAGCTGTCAGCTCGTTTGAGTCTTTAGTATTTTCTCCTTAAATAGGATCAAAGTTAGTTTTAAATGAACAGGTGAGGTAACTTCTCCTAGTTTTTCTTTCACAATGGAAGTATTCTACAACATAAGCAAATTATAATATTTGGCTAATAGTCAAATTAAGAATTAGAAACTAGGGGCTGTTGGTAGCCAGACAAGCTAGAGGGGTCAACTCCACTGTCCCCAGACAAAGGGAAACCTGGGGCCAAAACCACTTGTTTCACATTTTAAGATGAAGCTGTTCTCATGTTCAACACACTTAGACTCTTTAGAAGCTCAAAATTACAGCAGGGCATAGTGGCTTACTGCAGATACAGTTTTTGGTACAGACTGAAGGAATCCTTTATGCCAGTGGGTTCCAGGCCTTGGAAGGCAGGCTTTCCAAATAAGTAAGAAGATTCTGCAGTGTGGCAAGTTCCAGGCGTAGATGAGCTGAAGGACCCCCACATGGCAGGCTTCTGGTCAGTTATTCTGCCAGGAACTGTGGCTTTGAACGCACTTCTGCCTGTGTCTACATGGTCTAAGCTATTACAAATTAGATAGACTTTAAGGCACATTAGAGTTCATCTATTCCACCAGTCATCTGCATTTAGGACAGCAACAGAACTGTAAGATCAGACATGCTAAATTTACATTCCTGAATCTCAACTGTTGGTATTACTGAAGTATCTAGCTGCCTCTTTAAACTAAACTGCATCTGTGATCAACTGTGAAATTAGATCAGCAGCACACATTAAACTGTTTTGCTGTTTCCATGATGGATTTTTAGTATTGTATGAGTTCTAAAAACAAGAGCACTGTTACCACCTTAATCCTCACATCACTTAAATAAATGCTGCTCAATAGCAGGTTTGACTGGCTGGGCCCTGCTCTGCCCCTCACTAATTTACTCCCTTGCTTCATCTCTATTGCATGTCTTCCCACCTGAAGAGTTATTCTGACTTTCTTGGAAGACTCTAAGAATAACTTGGGATGTACTACTATGTGTAGTACTGTGATGTACTACTGCTACTATGTTTGTACTCTAGGTATGAAACAGCAGGTTTGTCTCCTTCAGCATTGCTCCTCCAGTTCAGCCTTTCACTTCTCTGCTGGTAGAGCTGCTTCTCCAAATCCCACCTTCACACCACTACAAGTTTAAAAAACCCCAAGAGAACACACCAGATTTGGCAGCCAATAGACTAGCCATGAGAGCATTAGTTACTAGAAAACCTTCCTTAACATCTCAAGACTGAAACAGTCCTGAAAAAGAGAACATAAAGAAAAGAGAAACTCTTACACAGCATGTAGATTCACAGCCTGACAGAAGAGGAGGGAGGCAGAAATAAGAGAAGAAAAGGTGCCACTATAAAGCAGTGTAAGTAGCATTTTTAAAAAAAGAGGTTTGATTTACCAGTTAAAAAGAATTTATATTGCAGAACTGAACATTTGACTGTTGTCTTTTAGTTTTCATTAATACAAGCAACGGATTTTCTGGTATTATTTACAAGTACCTGAGACTAGTAGATGAGAGCTCATAAACAGCTCTGAAAAACATGTATCAGTTTCACTCCACCCGGGTGGAATTGTTCAGAGTTTTGCTATACTGTGAAACAGTAAATGTTGTGGCATATATTTATAGGTGGATATTCTAGATATAACTTGCTAGTTTACAGCCTGCAAGAGCAGGGGAGTTTTAAGATGCAAGTTCTTGCTGTGATTAATGTTATACAATTAAAGTAAGCATGCAACGAAGACACTACAATCAAATACACAGGCTTCTGGATGCAGGCTGGTGACACTCAGGTGTGCAAGCGCAACATCCAAATTAGTATAGTGCAGCAGGGTGCAATGGAAAGGGAGAGGTGAGCAATGGGGGGGGTGGGGGAGGCACAAAAAACCACACCATGCTGCTCAGCCTGTCTGAAATACTGAGCAAAATTATCTTGACAGCATTTAACAAAGCCACTAAACTCATTCCTTAAAGCAGCAAGAGATGACGATGACAGTAGGTTCCCCAGAACTACAGGGCAGTTATTGGCAGCACTAAGCAGACTAGAGGCTGAAAATGTCTCTCTCCAACACATGCAAAACTTGAAAGGAGGCAGCTAACAAGGAACAAAAACCATTACTGAAACCCTATCAGACTGTTTCCTAACCCCAAATACCTCTTCTGCCCTCCTGCCAGTGGCCACTGCCTCCATAGCACAGACAGCTAACGCGGGCATAAGTCCAGGCACCCCGCTACTTCATTTTCAAATTACTCTACTGGGCTGGAGCCTCTTAGTTCCAGCTTGTGTGCCGGGCTGCGACCTGTGAGGCTGAGGACTCCTCCAGTTGCTCCTGCCATGGCAGCAGAAGCCTGCTCTGGGTGTTCGTGTCCAGCCACCCCAGCTCACCGGGGGCAGGGGGAGAGGAGCAGAGCCCTGCTCTCCCCAGAGCACTCCTTCTCCCCTCTTCCCAGGTGGGCTGAAGTAACTCAACTCTCCCTTAAAAAAAAACCAACACAAACACCAAAACCTCCCAGCTCATCAGTAAGTCTTTTGTGAAAGTGTTCTAAAGCTGAAAATTGGGTGTTGAGTGAAGCATATTTGTTTCCAAGCAGAATGAACAGGTTTTTAAGCACTTATCCACTCAGCTATGAAAAGGGAAAGCAAACAGTGAAACCTGTGGAAGAAGCCAACGGGAACTGCAGATGTAACACAAAGAACATCAAGTTTCAAAAACTAAAAAATAAAAAAGCACACTCATGCTCTGAGAATGAATCTTATTAGGTTTAATTTAAAAAACAAACAAAAAAAAGAGATATATCTCCTTTTTGCTTAACGTTGCTTTTCATCTCTGAAGCTAATGAGGGTGAGTTACTTCCTAGTTTGGAAGCCCTTAAAAACGAACAAACCTCCCTCTTCACTTGAAAATAAACTTTGAAAAGTTTGATTAAAAAGTAAACAGAGAAACCCCAAACAAGTGCACATGTAAGGTGGAAAATACCGGCCTAAGCGTCAGATTAGGAAGTGCTCACCCGTGAGGTGCAGGGGGTTCAGAGAGACGTGTTAAGCTCTTTCGGGCAAAGCCTCAGAAGGCACAGGGTAAATCTACACAAGCTGAAAACCCACAAGTCGGAGAGAAATTTCCCACAAGCCTCGTGTGAAAGACTGCCTCCTTATACTCAAGTCTTTGAATAGTGCTTTTCTTCCGAAACAAAGTGTATGAGGTACAGCGAACAAACTGTAAAGGTAACTAGGCCTTTTGTCATATAGTTCCTCCACCCACTTGTACTTTACCGCACAATAGCTCGTTTACAGATTCAGACCACTCCAGCTCCACACAGAAACAATCCCGTATTGTGAAGTGAATCTACCACAGGAGTAAAATCTAAAAATACCGCAAAAAGTCTATAACAATCATTTAGTAGAACTCTACGGGTTCGTCCCTTAGAGACAAAGACCTTCCCAATCTGAATGGGTAATAACAGGGTTAGTCACTCTTGAGTATGACTCACAGCCTGCAAAAGCAAAAAAATACATATGTACTCTACAGTATATTAAGTTGCTCATCTCTTAAAATAAAAAAATGATTTCTCCTGAAGCAAAAAGTAGTTGTAGTATAAAAATCCGTGTTATTTCCCCTCCCATCTCCACTGGGGAGAACAAAGCACTAGGTAACACAGACCCATTTCTGCATGTGCTACCCAAGACAAGCTATACGTGTTTGTTTACATCAGCAGATAGGTGCAGCAGCTACAAAATAACAATAGGTAGAACAAACAGCAGATCACATGGATCAGCCAGCAATCTGCCTAGTCAGCCGTACACTAATGCAAGTAAATCATGGGAGACCAGCTAGGTTGTTGGGAAAGTCTGGAAGAAAAAACGGATAGCCTACCTACACTCTACTTGCACTTTCACCTCATAGAGAATAGTTACTCCATCCCCCACAAGCCACTATAATAGAATAAAGATAAACGCAGGGATTATGCCAAGTTGACCCCAGGCTTTGTTCTTTCCCTCCAAGCACATTCAGTGAAAAGGTCTAAACACACATCTGATTTGACAAGCATTCAGATTCACAAAGAACGTGGTGAAAGTGAAATCATACTTGGGGCATTCATGGGTCCCTATGTCAAAGGTCACTCAGTAGTGTTTCAGCTGCTGCTTGCTAAGATTTAAAATGAACTAGTTTAAACTCCCATCGCCACAGACACCAACATATAGTTTGTGCCAGACAAGAATATTTCATTGCATGTTTAGCAAAATTTAGCTCAGAGATAACACAATTTCTGGAGAAACATTTAATCCTCACAACTAGCACCATCTCACCTAGAAATGACGAATAATTTCCTCTTTAGCCAGATTCTTGATGTCAACTCATATAATTCATCTGCAGAATACTAAATTATTATTAGAAACAAGATCTGAACAAAGCATTTATATGCCTTCCCCCTTGAAAAAAAAGCTGCAGTTTTTTCTGCCTAACTGAAGGTTGATCAGTTGATTCAAGCAGAAAACAAGTCAGATTTAAATCACTTAGCTAAACGAGAGAGATGAAAAAGCTTTATTAAATAACTTTTCATTGATTTTCTCAGTTTATCAAATATTCAAATCTTCCAACCTTCATTACGGATGTTTAAAGAAGGTGCATTAGAAACTACCTTGAAACAGTACCAGGCTGGGCAGCTTCAGGGCTATGAAAAGTCGGGGAGCAGCAACTGAAAACCTGATGAGAAATAACCACAGTGCAGGAAAACAAATGTATTCTTCCAAAGCCTTTGTGAAGCTCACTCGCAGCTACAGGCGGCACAGTGGCCCAGCTGTCGATTCAGCAAGCTCCAAGACTGTCACTCCAAAACAGGTCACAGTTCAGCAAACAAGTTGTTATTTGTTTTTACTGCAGATGAAGAGGTCTACTCGCTAAAAGGTGGCATTTCTGAGGCAATGTTTTCCTAGGAACAACTATATGCCTTTATGTATTACACATAGCATGTTGCCACTAATACACATCAGCAGACTTTTTTACTAGAGAAAATCTCAACCTTTGCTTTATTACAGGAGGTGGCTTCACATAACGATGCTGGTTTGCTGTAGGTGACAGACAGGTTTCTGTCACTTTGTTAGCAACCCAGACTTCCCCAAAGTTGAATGGTAGGGCATCAACATCTACTGCTACTACCCCTAGCTCCTATGCAGAGGCATTTTGCATGCACCTGCCAAAAAGCAGCCTCTATTCCTTGAAGTTTCCACTGAAGGCATACAATTTGTAACCACAGACATAGGACCTACAACTGGCTGCTTCTCAAGGAAGCAGCAAGACGGCCCACATTGAGTGGGATGTGCACCACTAGCCAAAACGAATTAGTTGCATTACATGCTCTCATCTCATACACTCAGGCATCAATTTAAATAACCATCGGACAGAAGACAGCCTTTATCATTTTGATAAGCGGGGAAAAAAAAAACAAAACCCTCTCAAGGAAGCACAAAATGTGCTTGTTCTTTTTGGATAAGGAAATGGGCCCTCTCAAACCACCCAATATGACTTCTTCACCTGCTGCCTTCATCCATGAATAACAAAGAATCCAATTTAAAATTAAGATTGACATAACCTCAAAGACTGAATATTTTGTTCCAGAGCTCTCATGCCTAAATGGAAACCCACATGTAACAGGCTTTCCATGAGTGTCCCACCTGCAGAAATGGAGAAAAACATCAAGAATAAGGACACACAATCAAAAGGGTTTGGGACAGATGACTAAAAAAAACCCTGTTCTTCCTCATGGCATGCTATGAGGATGACAACACAGACATCACAAGGCAGGACAGGTCTCACTTCTCTCCAGATCCCTTCCGTCCCGCACTGAGAATAAGGCACATTGCTTTCTGAATGACTGGCAGGTCATGTTCAGGATAGTATGGAAATCCCTCTTTTTCTATCACACTGCGTAAACAAACAGCTTTATCATGTTGGTGCAGTTGCTTATTAGTTTCAGAATATTCTGAGTTACAGGTGGCTGTGATGGCTACCACATAGTTTAGGAATCTGTGAGGTACACAGGAATAAGATTCAATTAAAAAAAAAAATCAGAGGTATTGATTAGATATGATCAATAGCATCCAAGACAATCAACATGCTTTTGGCTGTGGGGTTTACCAGAACATCTTTACAAATCAAAAGGAAATTTAAGGGCAAGCATATATGAATGAATCTGAAAGACTTTGAACACATACTTCCTCTAAAACAGAGCTTGACACTCCTTGTTCTCCTATACTACAGGCTGATTTGCTGAGGATTACATTTCAGTCTTTGCAAGTTACCCAAATTAAAGAGTTTGTGACTACAACAGTGTCCCCTGAAGTACTCTGCAATAGTCACATAGGTTTTGCAGAATTCCATTAATTGCTCCAAGAAACCTAAACCACCTATTAATACAGCAGAGATAATCATAAGCCTTATTTAAGCTCAAAAACATTAATTTGGCTTTTTTGTTGGTTTTGGGTCTTTTGGTAGTGGGTTTTTTTCCCTTCTCTACAATAATTTTGCTCGGAAGGGGGGGCGGGGAGGGGGAAGAAAGATGAAAATACACTGTAGCTCTGCAAATCTTAAAATCTTGAAGTTCTTGGACAGCTAGATGAGATAGTATAACAAAGTTCACTACTTCATCCAGGAGGGAGAGCAACATTGTATTGATGCCTTTAACTTCTCATAAGAACTACATGAGACTATGATAAGCAAAAAACACATTTGCCTCTGAAGCACATCTAGGATACTCTTCTTTCTATTCACTGAAAAGATACTGGAGTCACCAGGATTCATTCACATAAGGCCTACAACACATGGAAAAGATGGAAACAAAAAATAGATAACAAAAAACACACCCTCTAATTCTTCTACTGCAGAAACACACTTCTGCACGACCTATGGAAAACAGCAGACAAATAAAACTGAGGTAACTCCATGGTTCTGGGCTGAACTAGAGAGCAACAGCAAATCAGTGTAAAACCTATGTGTTTCCATGTTAACAGGACCACATTCGTCAAAGCTTAAGGCAAGGGCTGGCCATCAGAATTTAAGAAAGCAAAACTCAGGGGAGGATACAAGAAGGCATCTCATTTGGTGCCAAGCATTGCACCTTCTTTGTACAAGGCCTTCTGTAATTTCATAGTATATACATCAGGCACTTTACACTAAGAGCCTGCCTCCCCCTCCTCACTACAATCAGCAAACAAAAGACAATCTGTCCATAGAAGTTTAAATTATGTTGTACTTGAAGTTGAAATCTAGTGATAAATACTCAGAATTGGTTACCTTTTAAAGTTGAAAATATGGATTTCCAGGTTTGAGATTTCTCCCTCATGTCACCTCAGGCACTCCATAGCTCTGTCGCTGGTGGCCATAATTATCGTGTTTTCAATTCTGGATTCCAACTCTGCTACATTAGTACTTGCCAATGAGAAATCACAGAATGGTTTGGGTTGGAAGGGATCTTAAAGATCGTCTAATTCCAACCCCCCTGACACACCTCCCACTAGCCCAGGTTGCTCAAAGCCTGATCCAGCATGGCCTTGAACAATGACAAAGCAATCTTAAGTATCAACCCAAAAGCTGTTAAAATGGAAAGATAATCCTGGTTATTAGTACCAGGACTATATTTTACCACCATATTTCTAAATACAGAACCTCAACCACACTAGTTAACTAAATGTTTATTTTTCAAACTATCAAGTACAAGACTCAGTTAAAGTTCTCAAAAATTCCTGTTTGCAGTCAATTTGTCCAAGAGAGGCATTTGGAAATGATCAGACCATATCACTTGTCACTAATTAAGAGCATTCATGCAACTTTAGGAAGCAAGAACACTAAGTTCTGCCCCTCCCCACCCCCCCGCCCCATGGTATACCCCAACACAAGACTTCTTTTATTAATGTTTGAAATAATTTAGCACAGATCCTTTCAGATCTGCAAACATTCCTCATGCATGGATTTTTAAACAGCTACTTCACTGTTGTAGTCTAAATACCACAGAAGACAGCAAGTAAATCTATCTAAAAAAAAGAATAATTTTCCTCTATTACCTAAATATCTTTAAGACAATGGAAACCATATTTCCCACATTTCTTTCTGGTTAAGTGAAGTTGAGCTTTCAACTGTTTACCACTCTGTCTTTGGTATTCATAGAATCATTAAAGTTGGAAAAGACCTCAAGGATCATCAAGTCCAACCATCAACCCACACCACCTAACTCACTAAGCCATGTACCTAAGCACTGTATCTACATGTTTCTTGAACACCTCCAGGGATGGTGACTCCACCACTTCCCTGGGCAGCCTGTTCCAATGCCTGATCACTCTTTCAGTGAAGTATTCAGTGAAGTATTCTGCAACTTTTCCAAATTTGTCCTGAAAAATCAGCCATGGAAGAATGCTGTAGCCGTGTCTGGCCAGGTTAGTCTAAAGCAGCAATACCCTTCTCAGGGTGATGTGTGAATACAAAAATCACACAAGAGGCAAGAAGAGTTCTAAATTTTTTATTCATATTCATAAAGGCAACTTCCCTAAGCTGTGTTAATGTGCAATATACTGCTTTCAGCAGTGCAAATCAAGTCACAGATGTTGAAAAATCTGTAAAATATGTAGCTACCTCCTTCCCCCATACCAGAGTTCGCTTTCTTATCTTTACTCGAATGTCTTTGCATTACCTACTAGTGACTACCTCCCTTTCTACCTGTGACTGCAGAAACCAGTGGCTTCCTACTGTAAACCACAGCAATCACATGGGGCAAGGAAAGAGGAGAAGAGAAAAACCCCACAGATCCTCTCTCTAGCCTGGAACATATTTTAGTTGTTGCCATCTACAGACTACCCACTGTTAGAGATAGTTAACTAAGCTTCTGTTTCATCACCAGCTTCCTTCATAGGCAGCTACGGTCTTTGGCACCATAAAAAGCTCATACGATCACAGAAACAATTCTGAACTGCAAAATAAAAATGCACATAAAGTGAATTAATACTGCTATTAAGGGAGCAGCATCTGTGGAGCTCTGTGGTATAACTGGTCTTGAAATCACTCTCAGTTGTTTCCATTTTCTTTGTAGGGGGTGGATTTTATTGGGGGACAGAAAGGGAGAGAAAGAAGTGCACATGAATTACACATTTTGAGGAAGCCTTTTGCTTAAGGAAAATCAATCCAAGAGACTGGGGAAGAGTTGGTGTGCAAAGTGAAGCTAAAAGGACATCTTCAAGGGACATGGTCTGTACAACAGATGGAATATACATCTAGAACAGCCACAATAAGACCTGTCAGCAGCTGACAGAATGAGAAAAATAACACAGAAGTTATTCAAGTAGTATTCCCATTTTATTTATTACAAGTTGTAATTTGTACATTTTGCTGCTAAAGCATAGATTTCCAGGGTTCACTCAGTGGTATCCACAGTGACATTATTGAACAGACTCCAACAAGTGACACAGACTAAAATATCAGCTAAGACATTTATTTAAAATTAAGCATTTTAGGACAAGTTTTGCATGTTTTGACAATTCCTCCATATTCTATATACCTAACTGGTTTTACGCTGACTTGCCAGTTAGTTCGGAAGCCCACATTTATCAGAAGCTATCTTCATTTCTCAAGCAGATGCAATCCAGGAAGATTCTCCATTAAGCATAAATGAAAGCAGTGGACTTTTTTGAGGGGGAGAGCACCTTTTAAAGCTTGCGTACCATAAAACAAACAAATCTTCTTGAAGGCTGTAACTGGAAGTTTGAAGGCCAAGAGCAGCCACTACAGCTTACAGTTACAGTAAACTGTAGACAACTGAGAGGGTTTTTTAAACACCAGATTCTTGTAGTAGGTAAGTATAACTGTCAAAAACCATGATAGGATTCCCAGGAATTTTTCCTGCTACTGCGCTTCTGCATAGAGACTTATGCCTTGATCCAGCTCACTACAGCTTTGTATTTTATATCCTCCTCCAACATCTGGATTCCCTCATGGTTTCTGGCCCAATTTCCTTCAAATCTGTATTAGCACATCTTCCAAAAGACTTAATAAACCCAACACACTTCTGCAGGGCAGATTATGTAATCCTGTAGCTAATCAAAACACTAGAAATAAAAATTGAAAAGAAAGAAAGAAAAAAAATACACCTGCATGGTGAAAAAGAAACAGCCATCATACAATTACTCCCTTCCTCCCCCCACACATATACAGCAATCAGGAACAGCAAGTAGTACATCATCCACTTATCTCATCGTATTTTCCTGCTAGAAGGAGCTTCAGCACTACTCTGAAAGCACCTAGAATACTTCTGACAGTTGAAAAAAATTAAGTTTATTTTACACCCATTAACATGATGATAAACCAAAGGCTACTCTCTCCATCTCCCCAGTACAGATATCCTCCATGGCAGGCCTGTCATTTTTTGCTTTATAATGGAGTCATTTTATTGTATGCAAGAGGCCTCAGGCATTTTGTGCAGCCCATTACTCTTTGCTGCCTACATTCAGATGGCTAACCTGCTATCAGCCAGAAGCTTGACAGACAAAAGGAAAAGGCAGGAAAACAGCACACGTGGTTGCACATGCGCACACACGCTTCAGCTACAAAGTGTTTTGACAGTAGACCCAAGAACCAACAAGGCACACATTTGATTGCAGTCCTGCTTACTGCTTCTGTGGTTGAAGGAAGACAGATGAGTCTTTTTTAAGTTAGATAGGTTGGGGAGATATTAAAAAAAAAAAAGCTTAATTAGGATGCCTATCAAGATATGTTAAGGCTCAAACCTGGAAGGCTTTACTCAGTAAGTGAGCATCTTGGAACTTGAAAAGTCACAAACATCTTTCTGTTCTGAGGATTTGCTACACAAGACTTTCAAAATGCTTTAAAAATACTGACAAAAGTTAGAAAGGTGAAATAAGGGCTAAGTATATGCAACTGTAAACTATCAGAACGAGTTTTCCATTTCAGCACTCCTGTTTTCTTACCTGTTCAGAAAAAAACTCCTATCTTTTTAAAAAGTTGTATATTCTCTCCTATATCCCAAACAATTTAACACCATACATATGCAAAAGCAAATGCAGTGAAATTATTTGCATATCATACTGCATAACAAGCTTTTAATTATTTTTTAAAGAGGCTGAAGTGATTAAATGGAGAAGGCTTGCCACTTCATATCAAAATAAAGAAAATGCCCATACTTGCTGAAGTTCTTGACTACCTTGCTTATTCTGTTTCTGAATGAAAACATCTCAGCTGAGTCACAGGCAGTACTGGAAAAAAACATTTTTTAAACAACAGATCTACAGGCAACTGTTTGCATTAAATACCTCGCAAGAATTTTCTGTCAGGATCATAACCCTCTGTTGCATGTCATGATTTTTATTCGACTAAACCCCCTTGTAACCTTCGCAGCTGCCCCTCTTGTGTGAACCAGCTTAGCTCACAGAAACAGAAAGTCTGCCGCAAGTTTTAGTCACTTACATGCTGAGGTACAAACCTGTCTCATCCCTTTAAGAAGTCCCTCTCCATCATGTAACTACCACATCAGCTATGCAGGCTGATGCCTCAAGGCATGATTAATCACGTGGTGAAATACAGAGAACCATGGCATGTTATACTGCATTATGTGTCGTTGGAATTATTTCCCTTTTCCTATGCTACAACTACCACTTCAATTTTGCTTCTCATTTCTGTTTAAGTTATTATTCCTCTTCCATGTAGAAAGAGCCTCCCAGCATTTGACTGCAATATAGAATTCTATCTTGCTTCCACTATTTGTTTTAAGACACATTTAGGGTTTCAGGAACACAGTATGTCAGTCAGTTTAAAATGCGGAAAAAGTACAAGGTAAGCCTTATCACAAAGGGCAGAAGTTGTCAGAATAGTCTTTTCCATAGAATTAGTCTCTGAGGTTTTAGTATCATTACAACACTGTTACAAATGACAGAAGTTTACCTTGTGTTACTACAGGGAGCATTCAAACCAGCCTAATGGATTAAATTATTGGATATAATAACTATACATATGTATGTCTACAAAACAAATTCCTGTTGTAAATGCAAATTCATTCTCAACATTCAGTAGCCAGAATGTATCAAAATAGGTTATTATAACAAGTTGTCCAACAATCTTCTCCTATCTAAAGTTTAAAGTTGGCAAGAACAGTGTTTTCTCATTGCCTCTGAGTCACAGTAGTTCTGAAATCCCCCAGGAGTCTCGTCCAGCAGGACAAGTTCTTCTCTCCTTCTGCAGCCATCTGTAGCACCTCCTCAACAGCAGCACCATCCCTGGTGGTACTCTGCAACCTTATCTTTCTCTCCCACATGCACAAGGTAAGAGGGGAAAAAACCTTACATTTGCATATGTAGTTATGGTGTAGCTCAGCAATGAGCAAAAAATTACTGGAAGTTGAGAACAGATATGCCTGATGACCACACCTTAGCTTTTCAAATGAAAATGCTTTGCAAGGAAGGGGAAGGGACAGCAGCAGGGAAGGAAACTAGTCATTACAGCTCCAAATTTGCTTCAAAGTCCTTATTCACCACCTCATGCTCTTTGCAGGGCCAACTGTACCTAAGTCCTTCCTGTGAACAACAACATAAGAATGAGTCCAGTAGTATGTGACTAGTTCTACTTCACATGAGTTTACCAAACAGCTGTACCAGGAATACTAGGAAAACATGCAACGCTATGGAAAGACATAAACAAAACAAGACAGAAGACTAAACAGGTTACAGATTCAGAATAGTACCTCCTTTTCCAGTCTAGCACTTCACATGACTTACAGTGGATAGCATACAGGAACTCAAGAGAAAGAATAAAATGGACTAGAAGGTGGGAAGAAGGAATGGATACCTGAAAGGACACAAGGCAGAAATTCAAGGAATTGAAAAACTGTTTAAAAACAAGTATATTTAGGAAAAAGGGACAACTCATCTCCCTCATGTTTTTTCTGCATTAAGACAAATTCAGTTAGAGTGGGGGAGGGAGAAGGTGTTAGGAAAACAAACAAAAAACCCAACCTGCCTCTTTAGGTCAAACCTACTGGTTTAGCAAAAAGCAACCCAACCCCTGTAATTAAGGTCTGATTTTTCTGTTCGTTAGTTTGCACTTTTTCACACAGAATGGATTTCCCCAGGCCTTTTTTAATCATGCCACATTTGTGATCTTTTGTAATTTCATTTTGCTTTCTCTTATACGCACTCTGTGGACAGATGTCTCCACAAAATGGAATAGAAAACTGCCCTCAGTGTCTCTCGGTTGTCTGTCAGACAGAATTTGAAAAGTGATGTTTGCTGAAATAATGAAAACATTTCACATCACAATAACTGAAGGTGCTCTCTAGCATCACTGGCCCCAGTAACATGTGATCCTAACAAGGATAGGCACACTAGTTCATAAGTACAAATACTCTCTCTACCACATCAGACTCTTTTAACCCCTTTATTTCAATTGTTGTCCCTGAAAGTCACTCTCAGGATCACAGTGAAAGGACAGGTTTATAATGCATTTATCTCCGGTGCTCTTGCCAGATCCTCCAATGATCCTCATCTAACATTTGACTTGTGAGAAGCTAATAAACACAAGAGCTTGCAGAAAGACAGAGGATATCTGCATCAAATCCAAAAACATACTTGAAAGAAGTACATAAGAGATTTTTTTCCTTCTGATACACTCCAATGTCATATGGTGTTCTTAGCATTTAAAGAAGTAATTTTACATGTCCTTTCACTCAAGGACTACTACTTGTACTTACAGATCCTAATTGGATAGAACAGAATGTCATCTCAGCACAGGATAGAATTTATCTTTTTTACTCTCTCTCCTCAGTCACCATTGAGCCCCCTAACACACTGGAAGAATACATTCATCATTAGACATGTTCATTTGCTTTACATAGTTCTCCAAAAATAAGATAGATGGAACACACTGAAGGCAGAGCAACAAGGGAACTGCTACCAAACAGAAAGCAAACATTTGTAAGGGAAGCAACAAAGGATGCCAGTTTTCAGTTTTTAACCTTTGGGTGACAGCAGTTGTTAACCAAATGGCTTTGCAACAACAGAGGTGAAGTCCTCACATCAAGGAGATTGCGACAGCTGGGTGGGAATGACAGCTGAAAAGGAGAGAACTGAAACAGGCTGCTTTCAAACAGTACTGACTTCCCAAAGATGAGAGAGCATATTTTTAGTTAACTTCTGTTGGTCTGAAAAAAAGCATGTTAAAATAAAAGATACAGTTACATTACAGTAATGGCACAGAACCAGGCAAAGCAAAAAAAGCCTCCTTTCTTCCCTATTTGGGGTTCCTTTGTAGAGTAAGTCTACAGAACCCTGGTTAATATATTCAGCACTAACCAACTGAAACATTTGAATCACTGCCTGGCTGCTCCACACATGAAGATACAAACTTAACAAGTTTCTTCTTTCTGCTCTGCCACCACCTATCCTCCTAAGGTTAATGTAAGCTGTTGGGTACTCACACAATGAATCAGATGTACAGGCCCAGATAAAGGAAGAGAAGACTCAGTACATATATTTTTACTGCCTGAAAGGTGCTTACATACGGTGATGATGGGGGTAGTATTTTTCTCAGGAGTATCAAAATAGATTTATAAAGCTATGCTGCATTTAACTGTAGTCAGTATTTTATCTGTCAAGTCTCACTCTTCTTGACTGGGCTTCTCAATTTCCTCAACTGTCACACTGGAATACTGCTTATCTATTCAAGAAAGGGGCAAATAGATTATTAAATAAACAAAATGCAGCTCAACAGAAAAGGAAAACTGAAAATACTCTATTCTTTCTTTGAAAGAGGAAGGCAAGTAAAGATTTAAAAACTGCAACTGTGAACAGTTTTTTAAAATACCAAACTTCTGTTACTCTTTCCAATAACTTAAAAATAAGACCCTAGGAAATAGCCAGAAAAGCAAACCAAGACCAAGAAATACCCATGCACTTGATAATTAGCTCAAGAAATTGACTCAGAGTATCAGAGCCAATGGCTTAGCGAGCGGTTTAAAAAACCAACGGAAGCAAAAAGCATTACAAAAGACTGCACACACAAAAGCCCCTATAGAATCCCCCAACAATTCCGGTGTTTCAAAGCATCACCTCTTCAACTGAGGTCAAAGCTATTCCCCACTGTGATCTTCTCATGCAGCCAAACAGGGATGAGATTTATCACTCCCTAGAAGGCCACCAAGGTGCATCAGAAATAAGGTATCAAACCTGCAGTGAGAAGCAGACTACTCCTTTCCCTGTTCCGTCCTCCCTCCTTCCCGCACGCGCTCTTTGCCTTGCCCGTTCAGCCCTGCCCACTCATACACACATCCCTCTGCTCTCCATGGCATGCTTGAGGTTTTGTTGCCTTTTTTTTTTTTTTTACTTATCAAAGATGTCAAACAGCATTTCCCTCAACAAGAAAGAGACTATCATAACTGACCTATTGCACTGTCTCATGACTAGAGCTAACCACACATCTTCACTAATGACTGCTCTCCACGCCTGCCTTCCCCCTCACTGCCCAGGCCCCTGGCAGGCGCAGCACCCACCTGCGCCCGTGGCCACTTCCACACAGCTCTGCCTGGCAGCGGCAGTCCCGTGACAAACGGTAGCAATGGTAAAACTGAGACTCGACATGTGTTTGTCCCAGTCAACTAGGCCTTCCAAGACTGACATTTATTTACACATTTCTGGGGAATTTTTTGTTTTAAGGAGGACTTACGCTTTTTTATTTACCTAGCAATCATTTTCAAATATTAGAAATACCAGCCACATGCTCCGACTCTTCTTTAGTCATTTCTGTCCCCAAAAAGACAGTATCTGATTAAATATGTAAACCTCTGAGAAAACAGTCTTTTAAACACCCCACACATCAGAGTAGGGGTGTTCATGTTAACACTGTAGGTCTTATGCCAACTTCCCCATGTTGTGTTTTACTTTTGCCTCCCTACACATCAGTGAAATTAAGTTTTGGGAATACAAAAAACACCAGAAGACAAAATTCTATTTCTCTGGCACATCATTCCTTCAACATTGACTACACAGACAGGAAACGTCACCAGTGAAGATGCTACTTAATACCATCTAAAAGTGACTAAAAAGAAAATTGAGTTTTGCATATTGCCACTTGTTTTCTGAAAGGACAAGTATTTCAAGGCAACAAATATGAAAGAGTTTAAAGACTTAAACTGAAGGGAATAGTAACTGCTAGATGATAAATCTGTTCTTTCTCTTTAAGGCTCTAGGTCAAGACAAATGCAAGGGTAGTCCCAAGGATTAAAAATGGATTGAGACTCAGTCTTGCTATGGACTTCCTTGTGTGACCTTGGGTAAGTGACTTGAGAATTTAGTTCTCAAAAATAACAGAACTACTATAGCTGCCAGAATGAAGCACCGAAGTTTCTGAGACCACAGATGCAAGCCAGATCCTGCTTACTTGTCAATAATGGAGAAGATCCTACCTGGTGAGCCCTTTTGAAAAATGTAGTTAAGTATGACCAGAACTTCAGCAATATTGATATTAAGCACTTGAAAGATCACCTGGAACTGTACTTTGAAAACTGGTATGAAAGCCTACCTAAAACCAGAATTATTTCTGTTTTTCAAGCTCTTGTTTTGTGTATTTGTATGAAACCTATCATGAGTAGAATCTTTATGATCTCCAGAGATGCTGTATGTGCTGTTAAATATTGGATTTACAGTCAACAAAGCACACCATATTCTAATCAGCTTGCAATATCAATTAGAGCTTTCGAAATTACTACAAACAACTAATGAGTTGAAAGCAAGAAGCTTGTATTTTTCATAAATAATAATTAATTTAGAAGTAGGGATTCTTAAGAGTCATTTGGCTAGATACTGTAGATCCAGCAGTTTCCCTGCAATAGAGAGCAATTGCTCAAAAAATCAGTTAAAAAAAACAAATGAGCAAAAAATCTACCACCCAAGCTTCACAGAAGTTGGCTGTATTTCTTTAAAATAGTAATAGAGTTCCATGCATGTTAAAAACGTCTGCCACTCCTCGCTGGCATTTTAAACCCTATTAAAACAGATGTTTCCACATGAAGAAAGGCATTGCACTGTTACTTTTACTTTAGATTACTCCAGCCTCTCCCTCCACCACAGTAAAACTTCTCTAAGAAGAAACGACAGGTTAATACCACCACCTGAGGCCCAGTGGGGAAGGAGGCAGAGGAGGGCTGTAGAACGCCTTCCCCCCACCCTGCCGACAGAGGAGCCCGCTTGCAGACAGCAAGGGCCCAACTGAGGTCAGTGACGCTGATATTAACAGGACCTGTAATAACACCCAAAGTCCACAGAAGACTCCATGGGGAGTGATGTCTGATATAACAGAAAATGCTTAACAGAAAATCTGGGCTGAGTTCACAGAAGTCAAATCCTCAGACTTTTAACTAAAAAATTAAATCTGAGTGACTTCTATGATAGGGAAACCCATGTCAGAGGGAAAGTTTCATCTACTTGCTACTTTTCATCAGCTGTTTCAGCAGCCTGCTTACCAGAGTCCTACAAGCAAGGAAAACTGTTCCAGGCAACTAACCACCTTAAAAAACCCTGCGTCAGGTAGCTAATTACCTTAAACCAGCCTGCTACACAGCTGTTAAGATAACAAGCACTGATTAGTGAGAGAAAAATGAAGAGACAATGACATCTTTAAGCGTATTCCCATTATATTTCAGTAGTTAATATTAAAACAGAAGTATTACTTGTTTATACAAGAGAAGATTTCCCTGGACTCAAACAGTTAATTCAGTTGTCCATGTAGACCTGTTCACTGTGCCTGGAATTTTAACTTGGGCTACATTCCTCAATTCCCAAATTGCAAATTTAAATTAATGTTGGAGTGAAAACACAATACCTAGTGAAAAAGAAAGGGAGGGGGGCATGAGAAGAAAGGCATGACAAAGAATGTTGTACCCCAAGCGTCACTAACACCTGACATCCTGCCAGTAGTTAACACCTTGGAGCTAACAGAAATACACCATGCTTTCACCTTATTCAAAGGCACTTGCGATCTTCTTACAGTCCTGAGCTTTGTAACAAAACTTTATATGAAATGATTATCTAATAAAAATAAAATGAGAGGAAAGCCAACTGTAAAGAAACTGAAATAGCACTATAATACCAAATCAACCTGCACAACCTTAGAGTAATAAACTCCCTGTTACTAGGGGGTAAAGAAAAAAAAAGCCTGCCTCATACCCTCTCCTCACATAAAGCTGACAGCATGCTGAATTTACTCAGTTTCATACATTCTTCTTTTTACCATTAAATATGCTTCTGAAAACCTGAAGGCATACTTACATTATTTTCAGAACATCAATATAAAAGGCTGATCTCTTTTTAACCCTCTAGTAAGGGAAGTTTTAAATATTTTGCTTGTTATACTTGTCTCACAGAATTGCTGAAGAACAAGATGTGTTACTTTTAGTTTCACTGTTTAGTAAGAATTAAGACAGTCCTATAATATATATGAGAGATGGTAAGAAAGCAACTAATCCTGATCCTGCAAGCCAACTCAGAATAAGAAAACCTTTGTTGATACTGAATCTATTTAAAGTCCAGACAGGATTTGCACAGTGTGACAATGCAGATGACTGGCAAAAATCACATCCCTCTTTTCTCCTCCTCATTTCTCTATCAAAAGAGAGGGAGAAGAGGAAAAGGTAGATAGGTAGAGAGACTCCCAACCAGTGCTATGTTCCTGCTTTATCAGAATGGTACTATCATCTCAACACTTCACTAACTCCTTTCCTGTAACAGATGTTTTCGTGTACTGGCCAGAAGTAAGGAAAATGACACAGGATAGTTCCCTTCAGGTATGAAGTGCCAGATTTTCTTTAAGTGGAGGCTTTAATGGCAGCGCCAATCGGCTCTTTTCCTGATCTTCTGTAGGGGCCAATAAACAAGGTAGGAAAAGACACAGCTCTAGAGTTAAGACAGTCTTTCCAGCTACAGTTAATGCATGAGGATAGCAGCCCTAAGTTCTGGCTCCAAACACAGAGAGGAAAAAAAAAAGCAACTCACAAATAAAAACCTCAAAAGTTTGCAGTACAAGAATAGCTGTGTTAAGTTTATCAACAGATAAACAGAAGGAAAGTTTACAGTACAACAACATGATTCCATAGCTCAATATTATTAACTGGTATACTGGATGTCAAGTGCAATCTCCCTCTAATAATCTCACATTCTGTGGGAAAGTGGGAGAAAAAAGGCAACTGGAAGTGTGTAAAACTGATTTAGTGTATACTACGAACAAGCCAGTTGTCGAAGCATCTCCTGTACGCTGATCTCTCATTAATAGAGGATACTCACCTGAAAGAGCAAAGTGCATTTAGAGATTTAGGGAAAAAAAAGTCTCATTTATTTTAAAGGTTAAAGGGTTAACACTTTTCTAGCCATTTTCTTTAGTAAGTCAAACATAAACCCACTGCTGAGAAATTTCTATTATCCAGGATCTATTATCTAACCAAATCCTGATGCTTCGATGCACAATGACTTAAGTTGGTTTTAATTCCTCAAAAAACAGAACCAAAACCAGCCTAAAACAAGATATACTACATTCTACATCACAGAACTAGTTGATAAAGCCTCAGAGACTTTTTATCATAAAACAGGCACAGCAATGAAGTCCAAAAGTGATGACGATGAAAAATACCTGGAATAATACCATGGTCTTACACACCTTTTGTTTTCTCTGAGTGATACATGCTGCAGACAAAACATTTTGTGCTAAACAGCCTCAAATCTGGTTTTCTAATATTAAGCACAAAGGAAAAACACTGACAGCAAGCGTGGTAAATAAATCCCTCCCTTGAGAACGAAAGCAGCAGACAGGAGGGGGCTGACATGCATTCAGGAGAAAACTAAACACCATCTTTTTTTTCTACCTGCACACGTTGCCATTTGCTGCAGCGATCAAGAGTCTCTGTTCCCCGTTGATTTCAAAATCTAGGTTTTCAGAAAATTTCTCTCTCAAGCCATCTGTTGATATGCCTTAAGAATATGATATACCACTGGATCTTTAAGAGAAAAATCCATTTTCTTTCCTGTGCAGGTAAACATGTTTACAGTTCCTGCACAGACGCTGGGTGGTTCAGACTCACATGTCACACACATGTCGTCAGCAACAAGAAAAGCCCCTTTCTCTGATCATCAACATTTTTAATAAGGTAAAGAGAAAAGCACTTTCCAAACTTACCTTTAGCACAGCCAAATCATGAGCTAAATATAAATATTTACACTAGGACAAGGAATTAATAACATGAGCGTGCAAACAAATATACTTGTTAGAAAACGCACATAGCAAAAATTTAAAAATCCTCCTAAGTTCAAAGCAATCAAATGAACCCGTTAGCGCCTGGAAAGGCCGTTATTTATCACCACCTTACGCCCGAAACAGTCAGGATTAGAGAGAAGCACCGATCGTGACTCTGATCTATTTCGGAGACCTCTCACTGTGTATGAAAACATCTCGGATCGCAGGCGAAAGCCTTCCTATCTGTGACCCAGCACAGGAAATGCCACATAAAACCTAAAATTGCCAAGGAAGGTTACAAAATCTCCTGCTTTACATCCTATTGCAAAGAGTCGCTACGAGAACAGAACTACTTCTCTATTTTCCAGAAAATAAGTACAGAGTGGGTGTTATGAGCGTTTATTCCCCCCCACCGTGTACCTTCCAAATGCATCTTAAAGTAATACACGTACCAACGGGAGGAAAGAAAAAAAAAAAAAAACCAAAAAACAACCCCACAGCAGCCCTTAAGTCTGAAATGTAAATGTAATTCCTTATATAGACTGCAGCAGTTGGTCACACACGCACGGAGAGCGGAGCGGGGGCCCCCGGCCAAACCGTTACCACCCATTATTATACAAACAGGTACCTCCGAAGCCAGAGGGAAGGGAAGAAACTTCGA
>NW_010108742.1:0-3505 GCF_000699245.1 Pterocles gutturalis
AGTATAAATGGGATGAAACGGAATGGAATAGAAAAAAAAAAAAAGGAAGTGAAATAAAGGGAAAGAAAATGAAATAAGGGGAAAGAAAATGCAATAAAGGAAAATAAAATGAAGTAAAGGGAAATAAAATGCAATAAAGGAAAATAAAATAAAATAAATATAAAAATTAATAAAAGCCATGCCCGCATGCTTTGAATTCCAGAAGCTGCTGTGATTCCACCCAGAAATCACCCAGGACAAACCTCCCTCCCCATCCCAAGAAGCACATGGCTCGCAGGGGTGATGGAAGAAGCCGAGCAAGAAAAGGTGTCCGCCACGTCGGGGGCAAGGGATGGGGGGAGCTGAACAACAAAAAAACCCCAAACCCAAAAAACCAAACTCTTCCCTCCCCCAGTAACCCTCCTTTTTTTTTTTTTTTTTTTTTCCCTTTAATTTTTACGAAGTAGTTAACATTTCGCAGCATATGTCCCATCCGCGCGGAGTAGGATGGGGATTAAATGTGAAAAATGTAAAGATTTATGATAAGAGGAATAGAGGCGGACCGGGGGGATGCGCGGAGCAGGCAGCGGGCTGGGGTCGGTGTCGAGGGGCTCGGGAGTGGAGGTAGGAACCCTGGGGAAGGCAGAAGGACATGGAAAATAACAGTAAATTGGGTTGGAAGGTTTGGGGAAGGGCATTTCCACTTCGTATCCTGGGGAAATATGGGGTTAATGAAACATGGAATTTTGTAAGTCGATGGGTTAGTGCGGGTTGGACGGTGGAAATTAGGGGAGGGGGTGAAAATAAGGGGAAAAGAGAAGAAAGTAAGGGGAAAAGAGAAAAAAAAACAAAGGATAAAGAGAAGTAAACAAGGGAAAAAAGAAGAGAAAACAAGACAAAAAGAGAAAAAATGAGGTAAAAAGAAAAAATAAGAGAAAAAGAGAAGAAAATAGAGGAAAATGTCCTTTTCTAGAGGTAACAGAAGAGAAAATCCCATTTAAACCGGTGGTTTCCTGGGGAAGGATCCGTGGCTGGGCAGGGAGGAGGAGGGTCGATGTGCAAAACAAGCCTCAGCTCCGAAATTGAGGATTTCATTTCAAAACCTTCTTTTTTTTTTTATTTATTTATTTTTTTTTTTTCCATTTCTCAGCTTTTGAGGGCGGCTCTCCCCACGATGGCGAGTGGGTTAATGAATCCAAACCCAGCTCAGGGATGTTTGCATTTACCAAAATGTGGAACTGCTTAGGAGAGTGGTACCCATAAACAAAAAATAGGAAGAGGGGATGGAGCAATTAAAAAGAAGAGCAGATGGGAGACCCGTTCGTTAGGTTGAGATATTTTTGTTATGGCGTTTTTATCCTCCCAAGCTCTTTTTTGAGTATAATATTCCCCTGCTTCTGCATTTATAGAAAAAGCCTGGAAGAGCCCGCACCGCTCACACCCCATCCCCGCAGCATCACATTTTCAGGATTTTTTTCTTTTTAATTGACCAGTATAAAAGAATATTGACTTATAAATTCCTTTTTCTCATCCTCATACCAGCTCTAGGCTCGCAGATTGCTCCGGGGAAGGTTTTATGTGGATATTTCTGCAGGGAGAGGTTCCCTCTCCATCTACCAGAAGGCTCCGAGAAGAAAGAAGCTGAATTTTCTTCTTCTGAAGACAATTATGGGTTTGCCTGGTTCCCCTTCCTCTTCTTTGCCGTCTTGAAGACAGACTCTGGGAAAAAATCAGTGGGTTGGGTTGGTTTTTTTTTTTTTTTAATTTTTATTCCTCCAAGGGAAGAGAGAAACGGATTCATCTCCGAGTCCATGGGGGAAAAAATAATTTTAATATATATATTTATATGTCCTTGCGGTGTCCAGCTCTGTTCTGCTTTGCAAAACTGCGAGTTGTTTCTCATCACCTTGTCTCCAACACTTTAGCTGTTAGTTTTCAAGGCAGTTTTCTAACCCCTCTCCTTTAAATTAGCTATTTTCTTTATTGCCTTTAAAAAAAAAAAAAAACCAGAAATTTCAGGCTGAACACAGTTTTGCAGGTGAACGCGTGTCTGCAGCCAGAGATTTTGAGTTTCTCCATCTATTGCGTTTATTCAAAAGCTACTTTGATTTGGAGATATTCAAGGAAAACTCTCAAAAAAAAAAGGGATTTTTGCCCCAAACGTGTGAAGGTAACAGTAGTTTCCCTGAAAATACTGATGTGTCCCTGACCAAACACCCAGGGATCCCATTCGTGCGCATCCACTGTGGCTCCAAGTCAAGCGCTGCTTCTCCAGGCCAGGGAAATCTCACCCAAGATAAAATCCATCAACTGCGGAATTTTATTATAAAATCCTTTTTTTTATTATCCATATATACTGGAGGAAGAAAAATGGATTGGATGAGAATAAAGAAAAAAAAATGCAAATCCTTTCTTTCAGTGAGGGGAGAGATGAAAATAATTCACGGCAAATATGCGGCACATGGGTATTTTTCTTTTCCTTTTTAATTTTTCCTTCTTTTTTACCTTATTTTCCCCTTTCGCCCCTTTTCATTGTTGGCTGAAAGATTTAGAAATCCCCCCTCGATGCAGCATTTTCTGGAGGAAAAAGCGTATTTATGGTTTTTCCTACCTCCAGACAACTCCCATACAAAGGGAAATGGCCAAGGTATGAGTTTTATTGAAGGAAAATCGACTCCAGCCGCTGTCAGTGCCTCTAAAAAGCAATGTACCCGCACGGAAAAAAAAAAAAAAAAAAAATCAATTCCCTACCTAGATTTGGAAAGAAAAAAATTACTTTTCCATTGTATATTTTTTTTCTTTGTAGGGGGGAAAATAAAGGAGGAGAATTTTAGCTTTTGAGCCCTCAGGGAAATTAGAGCCCGTGGTATGAGAAAGTCTGAGCTCAACATACAATTTTCCCACTGGAGTACCAATTTAGTGAAGAAACTATTCCTCCAAAGATCATATTCTTGCAGAGGAATCCAAGGAAAGCTTTCCCAGGCTTTGTTCGAAATGTGCTTTGAATAACTAAGAGGCAAAGCCCACTTCTTTTCCCAAACTTTGCTTGCCTTTTTTTTAATTATTATTATTATTTTTTTGAGGGAGAGAGAAAAAGAAAACCTAACATCCCTGGTTCAGCTCATTCCTGAATTAATACAAGCAGGGAGGCTGGAGGTTGTGGCCAAGCCTTAGGAGCATTCGTGCAAAAAAAACCCCAAAACATGTCCGGAAAGGAAAGGAAAAGAAAATTAAATACGGTTTTCTCTGCCTTGACGCATTGTACCCAAAAAGGGACCAAAAAAACCCCCGAAAAAGGGACCAAAAAAAAAAAAAAAGATATTTTTCCATCAGACTTACATTTGTCACAGCCAATTATCACCAGTTCTTTACCCCCCCTCTTGCATTGGAGGTGTTTATACAGGGAATTAAAAAAAATTAAAACCAAATAACCCCCTCTACATAATATTTAATTTAAATGCTTTTAAAGAGAGAAGGAGCCAAGAAGAAAGATGCATCGAGGACGGAAACACAAGATCAGGTTACT
>NW_010108743.1:0-18091 GCF_000699245.1 Pterocles gutturalis
CATTCTATGATTCTATGAAATTGAAAGCCCTGTGATTGTCCCTCATCCTCCTGTGTCTAAAAACTTTATCTTTACAGAACAGAAACTCACACAAGAAAAACAGCCAGGTGGAATAGATGACAAGTCAAATATTTCAAACAGTGAATTTCAAATATTCAGCTTCAGTAAATGATTTGTAGACAATCATTTCATGAAGCATTTTGCAAAACAGTCAAAAGTCAAATTCAGAAGTGCACTTGTTTACAGGGAGAGATTGTTCTTTAATGACACCAAATGCTAAATTAAACTGCAGCAATAACGGGTGAAACACTAAAATAGCATGACTGTGTTTTAGTATCTGAAATATCTAATGAGTATATGTTAGTTTTTAAATAATTACATTCTTTAAAAAAGCAGTTAAATAAGAACAAGTGTTCAGAACATTATAGGTAATATCAGTTGCAAATGTGTTTCAAAATCATTAACTTCTTTTTATTCCCCATTAGACATTTTGAGTTTTTACCTACTTAACAGTATTCTCATTTAACTCATTGTATGTGGTCAGAGATTTAGTGCCATGCATTTGTAGAAGCAGAACTCTTGTCAGCAAGACTCCATGGAGCTTAAATAATAAAAACAAATTCCCTTTCACACTGCAAGGTAGTGGGTTTCTTCCAGGGTCCATCAGTCAGAAGAGTGTATCAAAAAATAACTAACCAGCCTACCACCTTTAACAATTTTATTCATTCTTCTACAGATCTCCTTCTACTTCTTTTACCCAACTGATGATCTGTTTTTAAGAGGGACTTTTTTTCTTTCCTGACAATAACAAGTCAGAAGAAGACATAGGGTATTTCCCAGAAGGTGGAGAGCTGGTGCAGTTAGACCATATGCAATTTCTCTGAGCTCCTGCAGTAGAGATGGGAAGGCAGAGACCATGGGGTGGTCACATCCAGCTCTGCTCCAGCACTGCTGAGCCCCTGGGTGGTTGCCCAGAGGGCAGCACCTTGGTACTGTGTCAATTTAAAGTCTTGGGCAGCAGATGAGGAGCCACTCACAGGTTTCTGTGACTGCATCTCCGTGTCTCGTTTACCAAAAGTAAACTTAATGAAGCAAGCAGCCTAGCCCACTATCTTCTGCTTTGTATGGACATAAGTAAACCTGAATTTGTGTGTCAGAGTTCAGAGAGCTGGATACCCAGTTGCCAAGTAGAAAGATGATTATATTATATACCTATTATCTGTGAATAAATACTTGTTTTTCCCAGTGTACCAAGGCTATGTCATAGCAAAACTGTTATGCTGTCCTAAACAGTTCCATGACAATGTTTTCAATCTGACTGTACTTCATTATTCTGTGCCCTTTCTTCATTATCCGCCCAGTTTCGTTCTTCCACTGGAGGTGGCAAATGACCACCTAGCTTAGCTGCTGTGGCCCTTTTCTGCCAGAAAGATAGGGACTTAACACACGATAAAGCTTTTGATTTGCCCAGAACATTCAGTTCTTAGGCTTCAGCTTAACTGGTGACACACAGCTCACACATTTGTGTAGGGGAGATACGACTATTTCAGTCCAAAATTAACAAATTATAACAGTTTACAACATCAGGTTCAGCCTCACAGAACTCACAGGCCCAAAGCAAATAATGCATTTTAAAGAATATGTTTTTACTGCTGTTGTCGGCCTCTGAGTTAATGGCACATACATACAATGTGGAATATTTTTTTCAACAGTGACTTTCTTGGCTGAAATAATGAAACGCTGAATAAATATTATTAATGATTCCCTTTAGCAAAAGAGCTTTTAATGACTTCTCTGGTTGTGCTCCTTTTCTTTCCTCCAAATATTATTCACTTTTCTGAACATTCATTCCACTGAATAAACACATAGCACAGTTGTCATGGTGGAGTGATATGTCTTGAACAAACATTTTTTAGTTAAAGAAAAATCTCAGTGCTTTCATTCCCATTTGCATTATGATGAAGTTAAAATTGATGGTACTTCTCCCTGACAGATGAAATATAGTACACAAAGGCTTTAATACCCCTTCCTCCTATAGAATCTCAGAAATTGAAAGGCTGTTCAATCAAAAATCAAAATGTATTATGGTCTTGGACTGAAAAATGAAGACCACCAGTAGTCATATATTTAGAACCATACTTACATATGAACATATAGTTCATAATGTGGTCGTTGTGAAATTTGGTAGCACAATCACAAATGCCAGGGATGAAAGGACATCAAAACGACATCTATTCCCTTTCCGTGCCCAACACCTTTCTAATTCCTGATAGATATCTATCTAATGTATTCTTTAAAAATTTCTAGTGCTAGAGATTCCACTACCTCCCTAGGCAATCTATTCCAGTGGGCTTCATTATCCCAACATTAGAATATTTATTGTCATGTCTCACCTGAATATCTTTTAATGTGGCTTAAGCTCATTACAATTTGTCCTATTGCCATAGACAAGGAGAATTTTGCAGCAGCTTTTTACTACTTGAAAGCTGTTATGTCTCAGCACTGTCCTCTCTTTTCTAGACAAAACATCTCTGTCAAATCACTTTTTCTGCTTGTTATTGCTCTCTGCTCCTGTCCAGTTGGCCCACATCTTTCCTACAGTGTGGTTGTACCAATGCTGAGTGGAAAGGATTGTGCTGAATATTTTGCAGCACTGTGTTTATACCTCCTGGTATACTTTTTCACAGTGGCTAACACTGTTGCCTCATATTCTGTTTATGATCCTTTAAAACCTGCAGATCTTTCCTGCAAAACTGCTACCTAGTCAGTGATTACTGATTTTGGATATGTACAGCTTATTTTTTCTGCTTAAGTACAGAACCTAATGTTTATTTGCTTCAATATTTGGCAGAATATTTTTCTAGTTTTCCAAGATCATGCCCTGATTTACTGAATGCAACACATTTGTGGTCTGTATTGGCTAGCTTCTGTGTGATTTTAAATAGCATACTCTTAGCTGGGTAATTAGCATACTCTTAGCTGGGCCACTAATAAAAATACTGACTAATTCTAGGTGAAGATGACTACATAACACATTCTTTAATTTTTGACACTGAAGTACAATTTCTATTCATGTTTTCAGTCTTGCTGTAGATTTTATCTGGCGTGCATTTAGATTGTGAGAATGTTGAGTGAGGAAAACCTAGCTAAAGAGAAAATACATGAGAGAGATCTAATAGTTCTCTATGAACTCTTCCAGGGAAGCAAATCAAAGTGATTTGACACTGTTTATTCTTGACAAATCCGTGTTAGCTGTTACTCATCTTATTCTCTTCAAGGTGCTTATGAATCACTAGCGTGACATATTCCAGGACACTTGCAGGAACTAAAGTTAAGCTAACTGGCCTATAGTTCCACCATTTACCCTTACTCCCTTTCCTAAAAAATAGGTAGTATTTTTGCCTTTTTTGGTCTTCCAGAACTTTACATGCCTCCTACGGGTTCTCAAGATAACTGATACATTTTTAATTTCCTTCATGTAGTTCCCCAAACTTGAAGGGAGGTAAGACACAATTTGAACACACTTTAATGCAAATCTGACTTCATGACATACAGTGAGCTGACTCTACAGTTCACTGCCACCACAAAGTGGACTTCCTAATACCTGTTCCCCTTTGTCCCCTACTAACCTTGTACCCGGAGGGTGTTTCTGAAATGTTTTGTAAACTGCATTTGCTCACTACTTTGCCAGAAAGCAAACTTGGGGAAGGGGAAGAAAGCAAGCAAGCCATGCATCCCTTTTGACATATCAGTGAGTTAAATCAAACCTCAAAAATGTCCAACAAATACCAGGGACAGCTGTCTGTAACTTTCCCTGTAACCTTCCTCTGCTCCCCTGAGGCTTCAGCTGAACAGTGGAAATTGTTGAGGGATTCAGGGATTCAGGAAGAAAAAAACCTGGAGAAGTGTAAAATCTTACAGGAAAAAAAACCCAGGGTGTGTGGTTGGTGGCGCAGATATGGTGGGAGATGGCAACTTGACAGTGTTACGGATTTTTCCCGGTGAGCGTCACACATCAGGCTTTTCTCTCTAGCATGATGCCTGCGTCCCTAGCAGTGGCTGTTCCAGTGTTTTGTCAGGATGGGTAATTAATGCTTGCTATGTCCTAGATATCTTCTGTGGCTTTAGCAATAAATCATTGCTTTATGCTTCCAAGTTGTGTGCATCCTTCTTCCAGCAGCTCTTTGTGCCCAGCCCAAGGTGCCTGGAGAAAGTGCTCCAGGAGGGAGGGGAAGAGAGCTATAGTGGCCACAGAACTTCGTGGCTGGGAGTGGTGGTGGGAGAGGGCTTGTAGGAGGGGCTGGGAGAGGAAGATCCCCTCTTTCAGTGGCAGCGAGCCATGACACTGCAAACCCAAATTGTATCATCTGTAATCTACTCTTTCCTGTTGCCTTTGCTGCTGCCTTGCTGCCTTTGCACAGCCGCTAACAGCCCAATTGCTTCCAATGAAGTCAGGCAGGAAACTGTTTGCCCTTCTAGCATTGTAAGCCAATGAATTACTTTCTCCTTATAGTAACTGAGAAATAATTACTTAGTTTTTCTCTCACTATCAGTGTATCTATAGTCAGTTTTCATGTTTTAGTGTCCTTTGGTTTCAAACTTAGCCTTGATCAGTAAGCTTAAAATAAAACGTCTCTGTACATATCTAGTAATTTAAGAATATATGGTAGTTTTCCTTTGCCCTCCCCTTTTCAATTTTTTAGATACTAGTGTGTTGAAATGCTCTGTTTCTAAAGCAGTTCTGGAGCAGAACAAAGGGATGAGGCAGTACTGATCAATTAAGCAGTCCTTATATCTGCTTGATATTACAGGCCTTTTCTACCCCACTGCTTTCACGCCTTGAGATTTTTCTTCCATCTACCTTCCAATTTAAGCATAACTAGTTGCACCACATACTTCCACAAGATTAAAAAATAATAATTATGTGACTCATAAAAAATTTAAAATAAGTATCCTCTTTCACAGTTGCCACATCTTTTCTTCCAAATGGAAGTAAAGCCCAAGTATCTTTGCAATGCAATGCAAATGCCATTTGTTGGTGTCAGGTAGAAAAGTGTACAGGGGTAAGAGAGTCTGCAGCTAGATTATTGGCCATCTTTAGAGTCCATTTTCCACTACTACAGGAGAAGCTGAGTTTTAATTCAGACTCTTATCTGATATGTAATGCCTCATAAAATTAATTCAGTACTCATAGGAGTAGAATATATTGTATTTTATATAGCAAAAGTTAAAAGTTGTATACCATTGCAGTATTGAGGTGATTAGTTGCTGATACAGCAAGTCTGCTATATTGTTTGTTTTTTTTTTTCTTCTCTCAAACCCCCTCCCCAGCCCTTTCTCAGTTCATGCTTTGTGTATCTTATTGTCAGAAGAATCACTGAAATCAGTGTTGTACATCATTTCAGCAGGGTTGGATTTGGCACACATTAAACTGTAATTACCCTAAATCAGCACTGAAATCAGCCCTAAATCAGGACTAAAATTTTACATACTTATATATGCATACTTGTGTAATGTAAAAATTGAACTCCATACTAGTGTAAGTTAGTAATACTAAGGAATATTATTTCCTATCTGCACCAAAACTTTATTTGTATTTGTTGACAAGGTTTAAAAGCTTCTTAGATTCTATATGTTGCACAAATAATTTTCCCCATTAAATGTTGCAATACAAGAATTTGAGCCATAAAGGAAATAAGAAGAAGAGACAAGCTCATTTTCAATATACTAGGATAAATTTCATTCTGATAATTTTAGTGTAATATTGTTAGTGTAGCTGCTAAATTTGAACTGGATCCATATTAACAATTGCAGTCTGCATTTTTTATTATCTCACTACACATATGTATATAATGTAGGTATTTCTCAATTTAAATTCAATGGAAGCCAACAAGTAAAGTCTCTCAATAAAATTATGTCCAGGACGTGATGAAAGAATGTTATGTTAACCAACAGAGCTATCACGAAGTGTGGAAAGAAGCTTACAGAGTATTAATAAATGTGACAATCATCCTCAAGACGTGACAACCATTAGTAGCTTTCAGAGTTGTTTAAACATATTCTTTGGTAAAGATAGCTTACAAATGGAGCTTTCAGAAGGAAAACTTTTAAAAATATTTTTTTCACACTTACTTTATTTAATGTCTGCTAAAGCAGCTGATGGCAGAAGATGGAATTTTAACTTTGAAAGTATCTCTGAGTATTTTTACTATGTAATCTTTACACCTTAAACTCAATAAAAAATCATAGCATTTATTTGTTTTTACATTAGGGTTTGACGCCCAGTTGTTTAAAAAATACACAGAAAAAGTGCTTCTAAATTGCAATTTATAAAGATGCCTAAATAGTAAATAAATGTATACAAATAAGTGGGTTTTGGCTTGAAATTTACCAGATCAAAATCTAAACATTTCATGCAGCAATGTAGAATTTGATGACAGTCATCAGGTTGTTCGAATGGAGCTGAGGAATTTGCTTTCAGAGCAGATTTCCAATCACCTGACTCACCCAGCTCCTTGGCAGTCTGCCTAGTGGGTTCCTGACAAGTGTAGACTTCCAGGCTCATGACTTCTCACCTTTCTAATTTCTGAGTGTCTTCCAGCTCCTTCCTCTACATCCCCTCCAAGATTGTCTATAAAGGCTAGATAGAGACAAACTATTTTTCAAAAGTTGTGTCGTTTGTTCTTTTCCTGAATTATAGGAAATTTTGTATATGTGCAATTCTTAACAAAACTGATTTGCTGTTCCCTGCTGTCCTTGTCTTCACTACTTTTAATACTCAAGCAGTTGAGAGGTCACCTACTGGAGTTGAACTCTAAACATTTAGCATAAAAAACATGAGAATCTAGCATCCAATTTAGGAATGGCTGTGGCAGGTGGTAGCATAAGGGGTTTTCATTTATGGATTACACACAAAAGATGATGCTCCACACCAGCAAACTGCATAGGCATCACCAGACTTTCCTTTGCAGTACGTTGACTGTCTAACTCCTCTGAAGAAAATTACATAGAAATTCAGTGATTCAAAGGAGAATAAATGGTCCTGGATATAATTTCTTCAAAAGCTCTAATATGTTTTCAGTGTGCTATCTATCTTCTTCAAAATTATTTTAAAAGTGATTGTTATCACCTAATAGTCTGATAAATACGCTTCTTTGTCAAAAATCACAGAAAAATACAGCTGTCCACAGAGGAATGGGATTTTGTTCAAACAGGAAAAGATTATGCTAATTCTCTGTGCAGTCTACTTCACCAAACCATTGTGTCAAAGACCCTGTAAAGCTTATTTTACAAAATCTCTATGAGAATCCTCGTACAAATTATTATTCTTTGAATATCTGCAAGAAAGCTTCTAATATGTCAGGGGATACACCCTGAGTCCTGAGTTTAATTAATCCCAACCATTATGCACTTCTAACTTGCAATTTTTAATGTATTCATGTCCTGACTTCAAATGTGAATACCATGTGTAGTAGCAGTCAGTTTTGCACTGATCCATTTTAATGCGCTTTTATGTGTGTAGGCAGTCACTATTGAATGCATCGATATCGTTCTTTCTCCAGTCTTCCAACATGCTTCTCTAAACAAGCAGGTCTGTAGCTCACTTTAAATCCATGCAATCGTGCTCATACATCAGTAAATATTCTGACTGTACAGCTAGTTGTCCTCCAGATATACACTCTAATTTGTCAACTCCTTGGTCAAGTAAGGGAGACCAAACTGTAATGCTTCTCTACCTGCAGCCTCCATTTGATTCCCAGTGAATGACAATATTCCCTGTTAGCATATTTTCACCCAATGCTACTTCATGTGGTTTTGTGAAAATGGTTCTTGAGAGATAAACATACCTTTTTTTGTTGATTAGATTATGAGGCTGGCTGAGAAAAATAACTTCCTACAGTTGCTTTACTTAGATTTGGTATCAGGAATAAAAATAATTTCTAGAGACCTGGCTAATTGGCTGATCTTTAAGTGCTTGATAATAAAGAAGCTTTATCAAAATAACATAGATGTAGTAGAAGTATTACAGAGCTGTATAGATCACTCATTACCATGGTTCCAGTTATGTAAAATATTCTCTTAATATAGCCAGTTTCAAAGATGCACACATTCAGGAAAAAGGAGTATGGTCTGCAATGGAAAGCGAGTGTGCAGCATTCTAGAAAGTAGCAGCTCAGCAAGATTTATTTTAATATAATGGTGAATAAAAACATTGATAAAACAGAAGAAGACTTATGTGTTGGAGATTTATGCAGAGGGGTAGATGGGTGACTTTTCTCTCTTTATGTTTGTCATTGGCAAGACTAATGTTGGAACACTGTCCAGTTTCAGTCTGCAAGGCCCCTTGTAGGAAAGGATGCTGACCTCAGCCAAGAGCGTGGCCCCTAAGTATTTCTGACCGGAGGAGGTATAGTGGCAACCTACTGCTGCTGCAGACACCAAGCTCCTGACTGTGTTAAAGGAGCTGAATATTCCTCCTTCTGGGTGTGGTGTCCAGAAGGCTCCAGACATGTAGACCATCTGTTCGGTTTGCATCAATTATAGCCGGCCTCAAAGATGAGAACAAAGTGGACTCAAAAGAAAATTAGATTTTTGCCCCTGATTTTACTAACAGCATCTGGTCCTGGCTAGAAAGGAGCATGGCTAGATGTCAACATGGCCAAGGTGACAGTTCTGGCATCAGTTATGACTTGAGGAGAGACAGGCTCATGTAGGAGCTTTGAGTGCTGTAATGAGGGTGTGGTAGGACCTCCCTCCATCCAAGAGTGAGCCATAAGGAGACATCTGTACAGCTCTGAGGGCCTAACAGGGTGCAAAATCCTCAGACGGGTCATGGCAAAATGCTGTTTTGTGTCTATTTTTAGAAGTCTGTTGGACATCTGAAGACAGTACAGAGAAAAGTTGTAAACGAGTCTTCTGGAAAGAGTAAATGTCTTTATACTGGAAAGCAATGTCACTGAATTTCTTCAAAGGTGAGTGCCTTTCTGCAAAATGCATTAGTCAGAGACACATTATGCTTTAATCACATGCTTTTTGTAAATGGGAGGTCAAATTCGATGATCAAGTGAACTTTCCTGCCCCTAAGATGTCTGAAAATGAAATTTTGATGAGTAAATGCTATAAACAGTAGGCTTATATTTGATTACATTCTCTTTTCCTTTTGTTTTTCTTTAAGCTGAAATAAAGAGCATAAAAGCTTTGAGCAAAAACGCAGCAAGCCACTCACATTTTATGTGTAGGTTAAGACACAAGTATTAGAACACTGGTGTATATTTCCCTTTATAATACATCGCTACTTTCAGTATATTTCTTTCCTCAGCTGTGACAAGTATCACTTCATCTTTAGGAGGAGTCTTTCTGGTTAGTTAAGAACAAGATGGAAAACATCTGTATTGTTAGTTCTACTAACTTTATGTTATTGATTTTTTGATGTCTGAGACACCATTAGTAAGATGGCTAATAAAGGGAGCAATAGTTGAAAAAGTATCTATCTAGTAGCCCCAGAAAGAGGAAACATAACTGCTTGAATAGAACCTGTCTCATGCTTCATGAGAGCATATCAATGTCAGGCATGTGAAATATCAAAATTTAGAAACATATAGGTGATAAGTAAAAAGAATAATTATTACAGAGGGATAGCAGAAAGAAAGAGACATTATTTCAGTGCTTGCATCTTTTCACTACTTTTCCATGACCAGATTTCAAATTTGAAAAGGCAGGTCTGCAACGGAATATTTTAAATAACTTTAAGTGTGATGTTGGACCAATACTGTCATGTCAATAAAGCCCTTTTTTAAAGTCTTAAAAAATATGTGTCTGTTAGGTTTCACTTTAAAAGAAGATATTGAGCTAAGAGAATTGTCATGGAGCGTTTGTACCTTACAATGCTGCTATCATAACTAGTAAAATCTTTTGCCATTGACAAAATTTAATGCTCAGCTGGACCTTTTGGCATTATTGTCCTTTTATGAGCTCCTTAATATTTTAAAATTACAATAATCCCTACTGGTAGATGATCAGTATCTCTAGAGGCTTATCATGTAGTTAAAAAAGGCACAAGATGTCAGAAAAGTAGTTCTATTTGGTAAAAAGTGAAAAAAAAAATACTGAATGGTTTGCTTGGAGACATCCATGAGTTCTGCCAGAATCTGTGATCTGAGAATTTATCCCTGAATGTATATGCCTGCACCTGGAAAGAATTCTCCTTCTTCAGTCTTCTTAAGTGTTAAAGAAAAATTATTGGTAGCCTAAAATTTGTCTGGTTTGGAAGAGCTGTTTGTGGTGCTATAACATCTCTTTGTTCCTGTTGGGGATAGTAGAGCCTGTTTACCTCTAGCTGTCAAAGTAATGGCATTAACAGAAGTATTTGATATTCCCAGTAAAGAAATTGTGTGGGTAGTGCCAAAATATTCTTTCAGTGTTTTGGAAATAAATGAATATAAGTTATAAAAAATAGAGTCTTAGAAAATTTCTGCATAACTGAGGGTTCACTGAAATTAATAGCAGTAAGGTAGGGGACAGACTGAATTAATCTGAATTAATTTTGTTGATGCTCATTAATTGCATGTATGAATTTGCTCCAACTCCATATACCTTCTTGCAAACTGTGTATAAGAAAGTGTTACTAGTAAAGAGGAAGATGACAAGAGATTTGAGGAAAGGGGAAGTTTACATTAGAAGAATACCTGAATCTGGCTTGTTTAGCGTGGAATTACGAAGGGACAAAAGCTTTCTCTCCACAGGTACACCAGAAAAGTAAACAGATGGAAGAAAAGGTATTTAACTTAAAATAAAAATGTGATCACAACTTAAAAAATTAGTATGAACCAGTCATGAATAATTCAGATAGGAAATTAGAAGAAAGTAAAGAAAACCAGAAAGTCTTGCTTTAGGTTGCTTGCCCATTCAGGCAAAGAAGGAAAATTAGTGTGTTATGGATTTGGGGGGTGAGTTCAGTGCAGGATTTAAACAGTACCTCGTTCCATACTTGAAAAATAATTCATTCTCTAATAGAAGAACATAAAATTGTTGATTTTCTGTGTTTGTATTGACTTTGAATCTTTAGCTAATATTATTTATTTTGCTAATATCAAGTCACCAGCTTTAAAAGGATCATCTCTGCTATCTGACATACTGACATAGTTTACTGTTTCGTATAAACCTCCAAAAGGACCAAGCTCATTTCTTCACCAGCACAGCTGAAAGTAAAGAAGACGAAATAAAATACAAATATTCTGCTCTAAAGAACAACAACAAAAAATTCCTCTTGATTTTCAGTCAATTCATGATTCTCAAAGGTCCGCTTTTTGAAAAATTTGGAATTGGTAGAACTTAAAGTAGCACTTAAAGTTTTGCATGACCTCCTGTCTTCACTTTTCTGAATACCATGTGTAGTTGATGTTGTATTTGCAAGGTAAAGTTAAGAAAGAGCTGAAATGTAACCAGATGATGGATTTACTAAATGATAAGAACGGTTTGCACGTATTGTTTCCTTAGAGGTCTTAATAAGTGAAATGCACTCCCTACTCTGGGACTAAAATGTTAGTAGCATGTTAATAGGAGAAAGACAGTAGAAGGAGGAGACAGGTCAGTGTTAAAAATTATCAGAGCCCTGAGGACATCTATCTGTAGGTGCTATTTGCCCAGACCAGCCCCACCTGGGGTTCCAGCCATGCCCCTTCCACCCGTGTGCCTGGGGTTCCATATGGGCTTGGTTCCTTGCCCAGAATGACTGAGGGGGAGCAGCAAGGGCAGGGAGCTCTGCAAAGGAAGAAGAACCAAGGGCAGAAGACAGATGACGCCTGTGCCCACATGGGACCTGGAGCAGGAGAGCAGAGTAGATCTGTTGACAGCAGCCAGCATCAGGCAGTAGCCACCCTGAGGCAGCCAGGAAAGTCCCTCCTGCCAAGGCACATCTGAGGTCAAGCTGGGCAGTCGTTTATGCTAGCAGAGGGTCAAGGCATGGGACAGGCTTACCTGCAGCCCAGCTCAGGCAAGGGCTGGGAGAAGGACCTGTGCTGAAGCATAGATCCCATGTGCACATGAGTGGAGCCCTCAGATGAGACTGGTCTGGGCAGGTAAAGGTTACTGGTGCACTCAAGACTCTGAGAAAGATTACCCCAGAAGCCTCAGATTTGCAGCACAGAGGCCTTTGTGAATGGGAGCATTAAAAGGTAATTGATATTCCAGTCGTATGTACTCCCTAGATCAGAGCCTACTGTGCTAATTAAAATAAAATCATGACTCCAAGGTGCTTGCAGTCTACATAAATGAGACAGGTGAACAACAGGTAAAAGGATGTTGACTGTTCCAGTTCGATAGAAAAGAAAAGCAGAGAAGACCCTTTCTTACCCTGACACGGGTTGATGTCAGATACAGAAGTGCACACTAGGTTTTTAACCTCTTATTTATGAAGTTTTCCTATTGCTGAAACTTCCAGTGAGTCTGACTCTCGGGCTTGCCCTCTGTGAGACACGGGAGCACAGAGCAGGAGAAGTATAGTTCTTGGGCAGCATCTGCACACTCTGCAGTCCAGGTAACAAGCATAAATCATTCCCATACCCCTACAAGAGTTCAAGGATTTTGTTCTGCATCTGGAAGGTGCTGTTGGGGTTTTGTTTTGTTTTGTTTTTGTTTTTTTTTTACCTGTCCAGACTAGATACTTTTATTTTTGTAAAAACAGAAGTGCTTTTGTTGTTTATTTTGAAAGACTGTTGTACTTGCTCAGCCCACCTTACCCTAGCTATGACTTGGCAGTGTTCATTTTTTGCTTTTATCTTCTAGGGAAGCAGGGCAGACCTCCTGATCTCTAGCTGAATGGTGACAAGTGGGAACCTGGTTGATACTGGAACCAGTATGAGCCATCAGAAACTAGCCGCACTGGTTGCATGCTTTGGCTTTGTTGATCCAGTGCCTGGGATTCTGTGAAGTCTATCACTCATAGGTTTTCAGGTAGCAGAAGTATGTGACTGCCTTAGCATTACCTTATTATCATGGTTAATTACTAATGTGAATCTATGGCTGCCACACCTGTACAGCGATTTCCTGCGCACACACAAAAAAATGAGTACTTAATTATGAAATAGGAGGGGAGTTTATTAGCATCTCTACACAGGAGTTGTTCTATCAATATCTTTCAAATTCAACATGAATGTCTTTTTCCACTCAACAGGCTGAGTTTTAAAATTGTGTGTGTATCATCAGTATTAAATATTAATTTTGTCCCACAGTTTGAAATAAATATTTTAAAGTTCAAGTAATGGGAAAGGTTTTTTTCAGAGAACAATGAGATGTCCGAAGAAAACTGGTGCAAACTGAGGCAGATGAAGGAGCGCTGTACTTTTTTACTGTTCAGGTCTTTTGTGTATTAGAGAGGAGGCTCAAGCTTACATCATGTGAAATGGCAATTTTTTTGTAAGCAACTTACTCAAAAGTTCTGGACAAGAAGGGGTCACATATTCTGGTGCAGTTCTAGTGAAGTCAATAGACATCTATTTTTTACCATCTGCACACCAGAGCTGTAGAAGCTTAGTTAATTTTCGTCAATTCTTCACTTTTTCTTTGACAGTGATAAGAGGTATTATGATTTAAGTCATATACTACAGTGATGGGTACCTTAAAACATGATTTATGTATAATCTATTATTCAGAAAACAGTAGAGACTACATAGATGACTTGGGTTTAGAAGTAACTTACCCATTGTGTTTATAATGTCAAAACTGTATCTGTCACCACCTATTTGCTTCATCTTACGTTTGCCAGGATTTTTCTGACTTTGTATCTCATAACACATCCCTGTTTCCATAAATAGAAATAATTTGCCTAAGTGCTTTCCTTCTGAATACTTTATTATTCAGATCACTGTCTGTGTTGGTTTTCTTGAGGTCTTAATCAGATATATCAGCCTCTCTCTGGATTGCCTTTTTACTATTCCATATTTGTGCTTGTGTTATGTGGATTTTTTTTTTCCTCCCACAAGACTCCAGGGATCATTTCTAGTTAAGGATTATACTTTTTAACTTTCAGGTTTTGTCAAATGTTATTTCTCTGAAAAAGAAATACAAATTGCTATGTCTTCTGCAGCAGTGATGAGTGCAGCCATTGTCAAGCTGTATCCCTGCTCCATAACGTGGGGTAAACGATAAGGGTTGGGTTCACCTTTGAAGGCCAGGGGTTATAATTCTATGCTATCTTTTTCTGAGCCCATGTTAGGAAAAGCTCAGAATGGTGATCTGACTGGGGTGTAAAATGTGCATCCCAAAAGCACATCTCATTGTTAATCTCTTACTAATCTTGTGCCTGTTGTGACTATTGAAATTCATGTAAAGATAGGCAAAAAAATTTCTGAACCAGTGTGTTGTGAAACACAATTTTTTCAAACCATGTTAAGGGTTAAGACTGGAAAATCAGAAGACTGTTGAACTGTCCCAGTCACAGGCAAAAGCCACTTTTTATGTGTGATCCTCAAGTGGATCATACGCATGGCTGACCCTGCAAATTGTGCTCAACAGGGAAATGGCTTTAAAAAATGCTTGTGTGCTGCGCAAACAAACATTAATAACGAAAGAGAATGAAGTGGGGGGAAAGAAAATAAAAAACGGGTGTGGGGGGCAGACATGGAAGAGAGAGAGTGAGGAAAGGAAGGAAGAAAATGGAACTGTGGTTTCCAGTTAAGCTGCAGACATGTGCTGACCATCATTGCTCTCAATCAGAATTTTGTGGTAGATCTTAATTTCATCTGTATCTTGTGGAATTCAGGTTCTTCACATGTCAAAGTAACACAGCTATGCTAAGTGTCTACAGCAAAGAACCTTTATTTAGATAGTGTGCAGTCTCCAGGTATTGACAGTGGAAGTTTAAGGTGTTCATTCAGAAGTATTCAGCTAGTAAAGAGAATTGCCCTTTAATGTGGTTTTGTGCTACAATTGATTAACAACAGTTTATTAGTTGTCTGGGGGGAATTTAGCACAGACTCAGACTGTGGGTACATCAGCCACTAGCTGCTTGGTCAGACTGATCAATACTCTCTTTGTGTTTCTTTGTGCTACTTGTCTGTGTGTAGCTCTCTGTCTTTTTTTTTCTCATCTCATTCATAGATTGTAAATGCACTGGGATTCATTCTGTGTGATAAAGATCTAGCTTATGGCTGGGACTTCTATCTACCACAGTAATAGAATAAAAATAGAAATTATAACAATAATAATATGCATAGATCTGGAGACTGATCGTATGTATTAAAACTGTCTAGAGCTGCCTCTTGGTTTCATGTTATGCCTATGTCCATCTGTTCAAGATACAGCTATTTTATGGTGCTGTTTTTTAAACCAAAGACCAAGCTGACAACTTTCAAACTGCTGCTTCATAATAAGGTGTCATATTATCCTCCTCCAGCTATTTCACACCTCTAGCTGTTCCCTTCAGGCAGATTCTAAAATGAAATTAGTGTGGGGGTTACTAAGGATTACGCACAGTAAAGAAGCAATGAAAAATGTTTGAAAGAATGTTAACCAGCACTTTACACCTTTATTCCCAGAGGTAGTGGGATGATCACATACAGTATGCATTAATACCAAATCAACACAAATCATTCATAATGACCTGGGCATCACGTTGAGAGGAAGAATGGAAAATACATAACATACATAAAATTATAATAATCTATCATAATGTGGACAAAACTGAATCTATTAACAAAGACAGTAATTTTCACATACTCCAGTGAGTTGTTCCTTCACTCCTTACTCAGAGATAAATGTCAGAATGCTGAAGAGCTGTTGTGTGCAATTTGCCTTAGGTAGCGCATTGAATCTGCCATTGTCTCTCCCAATACAAGTGTATAGTTCTGGTGACGTACAACTCCAGATCTGCAGAATCTGCCAGCTGGTTCTTCATTATCAAAGTGACTGACATGACAAAATAAGCAAATCTCTCCTTTAAAGCCACCTTCATTAAATTGTCCTGATTTCCATAGCAAATTGATTTAGGGCTTGTTATAAGATGTTACAAGGTTTTCTGTAATCCTACAAATAATGTCCAGATCATGTCCTAGTGGACTTTTGGCATTCCCTTGCAAGGATGCTACTGTTCAATTTCTGATGTGTCACTGAGAGGCACGATTTTGAGAATCTATGACAGTTAGTATTTTGCATAACTATTTCTACAACATGGTAAAACCTTTTTCTCTTGAGGATCCTGAATGCCATGTCACAGTGGGATAGAACTGAATTAGTGGATGATTAGATTTTCTAAGATAGGTATCGTTGCTCCCCTCTCTCCCTTCCTCTCTGATGTGGTGAGTACCCTCCCAGTCACTAAACTGATTTATTTGCACATCCAGAAAAGAGAGCTATTCAACTTCCAGTGGCGTGTTATCCAGAAGGCTTGATAGAGTTGCTGAATTTTGGCCAAGGATGAAGTCAAGTTGATACATGTGATAACCAGGGTTTTGTTGCTCTGAGGGGTATTTGCTAAATACTTTTCTCTGTTTTGGGACATTGTCAGTGAGATATGGGTAAAAATGGTTTGTTCTCCCAATTTGTAAATTTGAGAATTAACAAAGTTTTTCAACCAAAACATCTCCAGAGACCACCATTGCTACCATGTCTTTTTTCTTTGACATTTATTATTTTTATTAGACTGCTTGAATTTTTTTTTTTTCTAACATTGCAGATCACAAATTTTGTCCTTCATGTAATTATCAAGCCATTTTCTGCTATGTATTCTGGAGGGAATGGAGGTTTTCCAATTTAATCCTATTCCTGTAGAGATTGCATTCTGAATATTTAATGTTTTTTTGTGTGGTTTTTTTTTTTTTTGTCAGAATTAAAATAGTCTTAGAAAAGAAAGATACAAGTTTAAAAAATGTGGTTATTTGTTAGCAAAAAAAAAAAAAAAAAAGGCAAAACATTCCTGACAAGCTCTAACTTTCACATATTTAAACCAGCTGCAATGAGCTTGTAGGTCAGGGGAATTCCTTTGAGAGACATTGCATTCCTACAGTCATAAAATTAAGGTTGGGGGTTTTTTTAACTGATCTTGTTTCAGCAGTCTTGTAAATCTCATCAGGTGTCATTGTAAGCCTAATTTATTGGTCAACATAGCAACGTGGATTTTGTTTATTTAGCTATTTATTAGGCTCAGGTTCATTTATTTAGAAGATTTAAACACTCGGGGAGAAAACTGTCAAAATAGCATGTGAGGATTTGGCCTACTGACTCCCATTAACTTCAATAGAAGTCATGCAGCCAAAGCCACAAATCCCACTTAAATACATAATGGAGAGAGATTAGCCTTAATCTGGGCAATGAACCCCAAACCATAAAAATGTCAAGTCTTTTAAAAGTTTCAAGGTAATATACATACTTATCAGAAATTAGACAAAGGTTTGATGTTGGTGCAGACTATTTCCTTAAGACAAAAATACCTTTTTAGTATTATCTTTTCTGTATCATTGAAAGCTTCCATTCCATAAGGCTCATGGCTAAGTGGAGTTTTATAATCTCCTTTTCACAGCTGTCATGCGCAAATACATACACAAATCTGTCTTGTGTTCATCCTGTTGAAAAGCTGCAGCTATACTGCAGATCACAACAGGTATTACAAGTAAGCAGTGTGTTCATAGCTATATCTTACATCTTTAGAAAAAGGATTATGCGAGCCCTTAACTTCAGTTATATTGCTTTTTTATACATGACTGAGAGTATTTAAGGGGGGAAAAAAGTGCGATTGTGTCCTTTTCTTGACCCACTAGCCCACTTGACCCCCTCTTTCCACACACACAAAAAAAAAAAAAAAATCAAAAAAATCCAGGTAACTAAAATATTTAGATGGGAAACTTTCAGGCAACATACAAGACAAGAAGACATTTAGGATATTATTACCAAAGGAAAATCATGCCTGACAAAATTTGGTGGCCTTCTATGACAGAGACACGGCGCTTGTGGATAGAGGAAGGGCAACTGACACCATCTACCTGGACTTGTGCAAAGCTTTTGACACTGTCCCACATGACATCCTTGTCTCTAAGTTGGAGGGACATGGATTTGATGGAAAGACCACTCGATGGATAAGGAATTGGCTAGACGACCACAC
>NW_010108744.1:0-1658 GCF_000699245.1 Pterocles gutturalis
GCCCGGGGCGCAGCGGCACCGGGGCTGGCGGCGTTCCCGGGGACTTTGCCCCGGAGGCACCCGACCGTGGGTTGGGCACCGGAGCTTCCGTTTCCGGGTTCCGCCGCCGGGAGTTGCGGGGATCCCTGTCGGAAGGATCCCATCGGAAGGATCCCATCAGAAGGATCCTATTGGAAGTGTCCCATCGGAAGGATCCCCTCAGAAGGGGAAGGATCCCGTCAGAAGGATCCCATCGAAAGGATCCCGTCAGAAGGATCCCATTGGAAGTGTCCTATCGGAAGGATCCCGTCAGAAGGATCCCGTCAGAAGGATCCCATCGGAAGGATCCCATCAGAAGGATCCTATTGGAAGTGTCCCATCGGAAGGATCCCGTCAGAAGGATCCCATCGAAAGGATCCCGTCAGAAGGATCCCATTGGAAGTGTCCTATCGGAAGGAGCCCCAGGATCCCGTCAGAAGGATCCCATTGGAAGTGTCCTATCGGAAGGATCCCGTCAGAAGGATCCCGTCAGAAGGATCCCATCAGAAGGATCCCATAAGAAGGATCCCGTCAGAAGGATCCCATTGGAAGGACCCTGTAAGAAGGATCCCATCGGAAGGATCCCATCGGAAGGATCCCGTTGGAAGGATCCCGTCGGGAATCGTGGGAGATCCCCATCGGAAGGATCCCTTTGGGAGTCACAGGAGGAAGGATCCCATCAGGAATCACAGGAGATCCCCACCAGAAGGATCCCGTTGGGAAGGATCCCATCAGGAATCGTGGGAGGATCCCATCGGCAGTTGCAGGAGATCCCCCATTGGAAGGATCCAATCGGGAATCCCAGGAGGAAGGATCCCGTTGGGAATCACAGACGATCCCCCTTGGAAGGATCCTATCGGAAGGTCCCTGTTGGAAGGATCCCATTGGGAATTGTGGGAGATCCCCCATCAGAAGGATCCCGTCGGGAATCCTGGGAGGTCCCTGGTGGAAGGATCCCATCGGTAGGATCCCATCGGAAGGATCCCATTGGGAATTGTGGGAGATCCCCCATCAGAAGGATCCCGTCGGGAATCCTGGGAGGTCCCTGGTGGAAGGATCCCATCGGTAGGATCCCATCGGAAGGATCCCATTGGGAATTGTGGGAGATCCCCCATCAGAAGGATCCCGTCGGGAATCCTGGGAGGTCCCTGGTGGAAGGATCCCATCGGTAGGATCCCATCGATAGGATCCCATTGTGTCCAACTCCCCGGGAGGTCCCCATCAGAAGGATCCCATTGGAAGGATCCTGTCGGAAGGATCCCATCGCGTCTGACTCTAGGAGGTCCCTGGTGGAAGGATCCCATCAGAAGCTCCCCATCGTAAGGATCCCATTAGAAGGATCCCATCAGAAGGATCCTATCGGAAGGATCCCATCGTGTCTGACACCCCTGGACAACCCCATCGGAAAGATCCCATCAGTAGGATCCCATCGGTAGGATCCCGTTGGGAAGATCCCGTTGGGAGGATCCCGTTGGTAGGATCCCGTCAGGAGGATCCCATCGTGTCCGACTCCCCGGGAGGTCCCCGGAGCCCCAGGATCCCCATGTTCCGGGTGCTGGAGCGGCACGTGGAGATCCAGATCTCCAACAGAACCCGCGGGGTCACCTTGTGCCGCCCCAGGTGAGGCCACCGGGAGGGGA
>NW_010108745.1:0-242 GCF_000699245.1 Pterocles gutturalis
CAGCAGCACCTGTGCTTGCTGGGGGTTTTGTTGAGGGGTGGGGAAAAAAACCCCCTGTTCCCGGGGAGTGCCCTGAAATCGTCGCTGCCCGTGCAGTTGGAGGATTTGCTCTCACAGCTCCGTGCCACCCAGGCTGCAGCCTCTGCACACATCTGCTGGTAGCGTGCGTCCTCGCAGCGTCCCCAGACACCTCCTGCTCCGCGAGCGGGGGGGACGGAGGGGTGTCAGTGCTGTGCCCCAAG
>NW_010108745.1:281-1081 GCF_000699245.1 Pterocles gutturalis
TGCTTTGCAGTCGATTCCCCGTGGCAATAAACTCCTCTTTGCAATAAAAGGGATGGTGGCATCAGCCCTCTGGCTCCCAGCGTGGTGACATCGCAGGGACGTGTCCCCAGCCTGGTGTCACAGCGTGCGGTGGGGCGAGGACCGGAGCTGGGAACGCGGGAGCTGGCAGGATTTTGGGGCAAGGCTCTGGGGAACAGCATCTGGCAGCAAAACGCGGTGGCGGGAGGGGGGAGGAAGCGGTTGGGGGGAGACTTTGGTCTCTCCCGCGGCATCTCGTCAGCTCTCCTCCATGCGCGTGGGTGGCACGTCGGAGGTTTGCGTCTTGAGGGGGGAGGATTGCGAACGCTCCCCGTCCGCAGGCAATTGGAAACTGCTGCGCGTTGGGCTGGAGCAGCGAGGGTGGCTGGGGGGCCTGCCTTCCGTGCCTTCCTCCTCCTCCTACTCCCCAGGCCCAAGGGCTGGTTTATTTTTAGGTTTAAATCCCGAGCTTTGCTTGGCACCTTGTTCAGACTCTGGCTGGGAGTGGGGGATGTGTGTCCCTGCAGGGTTTGGCGACGTCCCCGGGAAGGGTCCGAAGGGGAGCAGCGGTCCCCAAATCTCCGGGTCTGGCAGTATCTGTGACACCCAAGACGGCGTCGGGTCAGTGCTTTCCCCCCTTCTCCGGCTCCCAGCAGAAGGTTGGACATTGTATGAAAGTTCAGCCGTACGTGTATCTGGGCTAAAAATAAAACCAAGTCTGAGCCAGATCTCTGGGCAGGAGGAGAGGCTTAAACCTGACACTCTGGTGGCCTCGCTCCCGG
>NW_010108745.1:1112-2333 GCF_000699245.1 Pterocles gutturalis
GGGTAAACTGGGGGGCCGGCAGGCGGTGGGGGTCCCAGCCCCTTCTAGCCGTGAAGCCTTTAGGAGGGTTTTTCTCTTTGCTGCAGGCTGTAGATATGTAGAAGTTGTAGAAGTTGTAGAAGGCAGTTTGCACCTGAATGGCTTGGTAGATATGTAGAAAAACTGGAGTTTTTGCACCTGAATGGGACAGAGCATGAGCAGCACCGGGAGGAGGTTCTGGGGAGAAAAGGGCCATTTCCTTCCCTGCTGCGTGTCCGGAGCACGGCTTGGGGTGAGGCTGGATTCGTGCTTCCACGCGGAGCTTGCTCAGGCTGTGATCGCTCACAGTTTGCATGCAGGAGGAGAAGAGAAAAAAAAAAAATCTTTAGAGGTCCTGTGACTCATCTTGAGTTTTTTCTCCTGGACCTAAACCAGCCCCATCCACCCCGTGGTGTGGGGCTGAAGGTCCTGTGCAGCCACGTGCAGTGTGATGGAGATGGGGTGAGGAGCCCGGGGTGACCTGGGGACTGGGGCGTGGCTGTGCTGGGTGGGTTTTGGGGTGGCTGTACCCATGCACCGTGTTATCACGGGGTGGGTGAGAAGGTCTGAATAGGTTATAAGGTGAACTGCAGTCGAGCGAGTTCCTGGGGATGACACGGGGGCTGGGGGTTTGCAGCTCCCTGGGAAGATGGCACCTCCAGACCCAGCCAGCACGGCAAACTGGGAGCCAGGATGGCAGAACTGGGAGCTGGAACTGCAGAACTGGGAGCCAGAATGGCAGAACCCGTCTGGCCACAATGGGGAGATCAAAGGGGCCGCGGTGCGTCAGGGCGGCGCGGCGAGGGGTGACGCTGCTCCCTGTCCCCCCCCACCCCCCTGGGGCTGGCGGGGCCGTGTGGGGTCGGGCCAGGGCTTCCTGCAGCTGGGCTGCTGCGGGTAACCGTCCGTCCGTGGGGGTTTCTCCTCTCCCTGCCTGGTTCCGAAATGTTGGGATTAATCCTTCAAACCACAGCATCGCTTCTCTGGGGCCAGCCAGAGCCCCAGCCCCCCCCGGGGGTCAGTGCATGGGGGTGTCACCCTGCCCTCAGTGGGGTGCCCGGGGATGGGGGCACAAGCCCCAGCACACCATGGGGGGCTCCTGGGTGCCAGGGGAAGGGGCTTGCCAGGGACCTGGCCGAAGCCAGGAGGTCCCCGCTGTTGCTGCTCTCCAGCGCACACGTGGACTTCGTTTTTGTGGAAATT
>NW_010108745.1:2368-2938 GCF_000699245.1 Pterocles gutturalis
TCGGAGGTGGCTGTATGGCCATGCGTTTTGGGAGCTAAGGTTTTGGGGACCCCTCCTGAACCCCTGGGATGCAGCAGCAGGAACTTGCAGCCTGTGGTGTTGGCCAGGTTGGGGTGCGGGAGCACGCCCAGACACAGTCCCACAGGGAGGCGGCTGGTTTTGGGGCTCCCAGCTGCAAACTGGGTTTGTGGGGTGCAGGGCTGGGGGGGTGTCAGGTCCTGGGATGCAGGGGGGAAGGGGCTTCCTTTCATCCAAGGAGCGACCACAGGCTGTAACTTCATCTCTTGGCTCTTTGCTTTCAGTTCTTCATTTTTCCAACCGCGTTGGAAAAGTGAGAGGTGGGAAGGGGGGGTCTTTGGAAAACACTGGGGTTGGTGTCAGGTCTGGTGGGCTGAGCCCCCCCTGCCCTGTGCCCCCCAGCCCCACATTGTGGAGGGCTGTGGTTCCCCGTTCTGTCCCGCCTGGGGATTAATCTGCATGACAATGCACGGGGCTCGGCGGGGAGGTCTTGCTCCTGGGTTCCTTGGGCATATTCCTGCCGCTTTCCCTTCCAAATGGGCGCCCAGCCGC
>NW_010108745.1:2957-3309 GCF_000699245.1 Pterocles gutturalis
TCTTTGCTTTGGAACCGGGAGATAAAATCTCCTCCGTCTTCTTTCAGAGGGGTCAGGGAGGGAGCGGGAACCCCGCTGATCCAACCTTGTTCCCTTTTAACCCGCTTCTCTCCTTTCCCCGGCCTCCAGATGAGTGGCGATGGGCATCCCAGCTGAAGCAAAACCAAAAACCAAACCTGAGCGGGGAACCCGATCTTTTTCCCTTGAATCATCTCACTTCCGCAGCATCCTGGGGTCAGGGTTGGTGCTGCTTTTGGTCTGGCTTTGGCGATGGGATTCCCTTCCCATTCTCTTCTTTTTTTTTTTTTTTAGGGGGGATATTTTTTAGTATGATGGTTGCAGCTGCAGCATC
>NW_010108746.1:0-275 GCF_000699245.1 Pterocles gutturalis
TCCCCAACACTTCCCCGTCTTTCTTCAAAGTCTCTTTCCCCGTCCCTCCCTCTGTGCCGTCTCTCATCTCCCTTTCCAAACCCTCCGAGTCCCCTCTTCCTGTGCTCCCTGTTTCTCCACCATCTCTGTCGGCAGGAGACTCCTTGCATGGATGCCTGCTTTTCCATGCACCTTCTTCTTCCCCTGTGCATTCAGCAGTTTCTATTGCCCTGAATGTAGCCCTCTGTCCTCCACTGTAACAATCCCTCTCTCTGTCTACTCCCCGTATCTTCATG
>NW_010108747.1:0-3399 GCF_000699245.1 Pterocles gutturalis
ATCGTTTAAAACAAGGCTGAAGGAGTTACGCGCTTATTTCGAGCTAATTGCTCAGGTGCCCTTTCCAAGACTTCAGGGAAAATATCCCAGAGCACACAGACCCATTGGAATCAGGAAGTTTATTGCTGACCATGCAGAGCTACAAATCTGGATACGTGTGCAGCAAAGTTCCACCCTGTGAAACTTGGTGAAAAGAACACAGAGGAGTGACAACACAGTCAGATTCCAAGCACTTCTCTCTGACTTTGACAGAGGGCTTTCACAAGAAAAACCCCAAACAAGACCATTTCAAAACTCAACAGTAGATAATATTGTAAGAAGAATACAACGATGTTGCTCAGACTGCAAATTAAGCATGCCTTTGAGAAGATCGGGAACAACCAAGTTGTTCGTGCTTACAGACAAAGTGTAAGCTACTAATCACAGGGTATGAAGATTGGGGTTCCTGCTTCTCAGCAAAAGCGTGAGAATGATCAGCACAGCACAGTCTCCATACTCTCTAATTTACTCACAAAGCGTTCTCTATGTTGAGTGTAGATTTGAAAATTAATGATGAGATATATGAATAAATACATTATTCATGTGTATTAAGTGAACTGTCAGATAAGCAGGACCTTGTCTGTGGTGATTTTAAATCCCTCAGCAAAACACCAAACCAAAACAAAAAAACCACAAAACTTTGGACTTCAGAAAAACATCTCAGATTGGAAGTGACAGACAACTATTAGCCACAAATGTTGTTTGCGATTGTACATACATATGCTTATATAGGCTTAACTACGTTTGGTACATTTGATCTCACTTTGGGTGTAAGAGGTTCTTCAGACATTCCGTACTATTAGTTGCTGGTTTGCAAGGAAACTAACCCTTATAAATGAGGGGACACCCCAGCTCCCTCTAAGTGCTTTCAAAAATGAAACATCCTGCAAGTTGGTATAGAAAAAATCCATTCTTTTGGAGAGAAATGGGTAAAATAATGAATAAGGAGCACGTGCCAGTGTTAGCAGTTCAACGTGGCTAAACATGTCCCAGGTCTAAGTTAGTGAGCTGAGGCTCTCTGTAACCAAGAGAGGAAAATGGATGCCTCCAACACGCGACTCATTGTATGCTAAAGGTAAAGGTATTGTATGCTGAGGTAACTGCATTGCAATTTGGAGGTGTTCACTGCTCTTGCCTGTAGCAGTGACAGCCGCAATTTACACAGCTTCTTATCAGCTAATGTTGTGTGAGATCAATTTGATTAGTGTGCTGGCAGACACTGTGGAAAACTGCAGCAGTGATCATTGTTTTAATTTTTCTTGTTTTACCGATGTAGAAGTAAGTAGCACTTACGAATGGAAGTGCCCATGTAAATACATGGGTATGTTTTAATTCTCTCCTTGGGGAGGAGTGGGCATGGTGATGACTTCTTTCCAGTGTGTCTTTGAAACCTAATGGAATCTCTTCAAAAGGTCTTAGTAGTGTCTTTAAAACGTACTGTCTTTAAACGAAGCAGAAATACAACAATTTTTAGTGTCAAGGTCCTCCCCAGTGGTGATACTGGGTGATGAGCTGTGCTCATTTTTTAGGTGAAGGCTGGGAATATAACTCCCTGGCTTGTTGAGGACCATTTTGATATCACTGTCAGGATGAGTGTGTACCTCATGGCCTTTATCGTTTCAGATTTTAATCCCTCAGCAAAATAACCGCTCAAGGAGTTAAGGTAACTGTCTCATTTTCTAAGAACTTGTTTGTATTTAAGTCTGTATGAATACATAATAGTTGACTTTTCAGTTAAATCACCAGCTTTTTGTATCTTGACATTTCACAGGAGTGAAAGGAGAGTAAGAAATTGGGTTTGTCATTGGATGATTAGTTCGCATTCTAAGCTTTATTAGTTTCTGAAGTTTTTGGTAATGGGCTTGCTTTTTGTATTATTATATGCATTGGTAACACAGTTTGTTCCACGTAAGATGATATAATTAAAGGCATATGAAATATGGTTTTCATGAAGAATTGGCACTAAAATAAACCTGTGTCAGCTGAACAACTCTGATGTGGTAGTGGTGGAGACAGCAGAAGTCTTTGTAAGGGCATAGCAGTTCTGGTGGCTAAGTTCTAAAACTCATACTCCTAATTCTGGAAGCACTGTTCTGCAAATGTTTCAATAACTCTTGTATGAGAAGTGTTAGGTGTGTGCTCCAGTTTCCCTTTTCATGGTCATTCAAGTAACTGTGACCAAGAACAACTTCTGTCAGCTCTTGATGCTGGTATTGAAGCGCTGCCTGCTCCTCTGCTGTAGATTTCCTTGTACACGGTGCCAGAAAGATCAACCAAGTGGGTTAGGTGTTGGCTGCAGCTGTGCAACTTTTAGACTTCTATGAGGATTACTTCAGCATTCTATATCCTTTACCTAAACAAGCAAGGTAAGTGTTAAACAATTTAATGTGTTTGAGCACATTATTACGCACAGAGAGCAAAATAGCACCAAATCAGTAAGTGAGAGTATTAAGCCCAGGCTAAGGTCAGCTCACAGGCTTGTAAAGTGGCTGCTTTAGGAATTTAAGGACGGATGGAAAAGCTCCACTGGGATCTGAAGATCCTTGTCTTCTGTATGGAGCTTTTCTTTCAAATATGTTTTTGCAATTGCATTTGAGAGTCCTTAGAGGTACGTGTGATACGTGTGCCTGTGTGGGAGCAGTCCTGAAGTGGGATGAGCAGGTGAGTGAGCTCTTTATGGAGTGAAACTATCACTAGTACTATATGAATGTTTTTGCTAGATTTAACAGCTATTCCGTATTTTCAGTCTGGTGCTATGGAAAACTGGGGACTGACCACATACCAGGAATCTGCCTTGTTGTATGACCCTGAAAAGTCCTCAGCTTCTTCTAAGCTTGGGACTACTATGATAATAGCCCATGAGCTGGCTCATCAGGCAAGATCTGGGGAAGAAGGAGGAGTTCAAGTGGGGCCCTCAGAAGGGCCGGGGTTGATGGATCCTGTGTGAACAGGGGAAACTTGGAGCTATGAGCTGAAAAGAATGTGGAACGTGAGTGGAAGACAGTGTTTTAGCATATTACCATTAAAGTGAGAATGCAATGGGAAGAGGGCAGAGCAAGCTGCATCATTAAGAAAAAAGGTTTCTTAGAGGTCAGTAACACTGTAAAATGTCATCTCATACTGGTCAGCTTTTGTGATGAGCCGGGTATTTAATTCTCCATACCAGCTGCTACTGGTGGACAGATGAAATTTAGTTAGTTAATTGCATTTACTGCTTCAAAAGTATTTTCTGCTCTGCTGTGGACATCACGGGAGTCTTCCTATCTGCTCCTCCAGAGAATTTTTCTTTCACACAGAGAATACGGGCTATCTGCTTCTGACCCCTTGGCGGCGCTGGCTGTAAAGGAGAGGCTGCAGAGC
>NW_010108748.1:0-6964 GCF_000699245.1 Pterocles gutturalis
CAGGAAAAGCCACACAAAACAGAGGAGGGAATTAACCACACCGCGCAAGGAGGAGGAGGAGGAAGGTGCACACTCCAGCTCCAAGAGCCGCAATCGGATAATCAAGGCGAGCGCTGGCAGCGAAGTGGCACCTCGATGTCTTGTTATTCCTTCGGCAACCTCCTCCCCTCCCTTCTCCTGGTTTTTTTTTCCTCCCCCTGCACAAATCCATCTCCTCGCCCTCTTTTCGGAGCAGCTTTCATCAACTTGTCACCCAGAGACAACAAGCCAGGCTGTGAGCTCAATGCAAAAAAAAAAAAAAAAAAACAGTAAGAAGGGGGGGAAAAAAAAAAAAAAAAAATCAAAACCCACCCAAACCTTGATATGGGATGGCACATGTCTCTTTCAGGTATTTCTAAAAAAAAAAAATCAGTAAGAAGAGGGGGAAAAAAAAAAAAAGATAATCCAAACCCACCCAAAGCTTGATGATCCACCCCAATAATGTTAAATTTGAGAAGATATTCCTAAACTGGCAGCATTTTTGGCTGGAAGAGCTGACGGCAGCGAGCAAAGGCAAGAGGAGATGCAAGCAAGAAGATGGGACACGCCTTGGGGCAAGCACGCGAGATGCGATGCGCTCGTTCCTGGCTCACATCGGAGAAAAAAGAGGAATTAATTTTGCTTGCAAAATAGAAAAAAAAAAAAACAAACACCACACTCTTGCTTTTATTTTCCTTTCCTCATTTTCTGTTGGCCCAGGAAAGGCAGAAGGATGAGGCCAAGGAGGGATCTCCAGTGTGGTTCTGCGCCTGGGCTGACAAGGGGAGGACAAATGAGAGCGTTTAGGTGGTAATTAGGCAGTAATGACCTACTTGGAGGTCTCTACCGTGCAGGAAATAACCTGAGCCGGGACTCGGGCGAAGCGAGCTTGAGTGTACTCAGCAATTTATCAGGTTATTGCCAGCTCGCGGGGAGCCGGTGACTGAGTCATTAACCCCATTATGGACTTCTGCTTCACATAGATACATCTTCAAAATAGATTTTTTTTTTTAAACCCAAACCCTCAGTTCCTCCAAACTGGGAGCTGCTGGGCTCCTTTAGCCTCTTTATAGCAAAGAAGTGGGGCACCATCGTGGGTACTGCAGGATGCCCAGCTGCCTTTGCAGAGCAAGCGTGCAAAAAAAGGGGGTCTTTAGCCCCAAATTTCCAGCTCTTGGAGGCTTTTCTTCATGTCTAGTGAATGCACCCCACCCCCCAAGCAGAACCTTTTGCAATACTTCAGCATCTTCCCGTTCCTATATATAGATGCTCTTAGACTGAAGGAATTGATTGTACTTTTAGTGGAAAAACCACATCTTTGTCCAAGTTTTATATTGATATACTGCCAAGCTCACGCTATTTTAACGAGGGTTTTGGCACGCTGGCTGAGTTGGAGTAAAACTGCATGCCGTGTCCTCCTCAAATCCCTCCCTTCCAGGCTACGGAGGTCACCTGGCTCCAAGAGACCCCCAAACCCAACTGGAGATGCTCAACAGGACCCTGGATGCTGGCGAGGGCATTGGACGGGATCCCATCCTCCCGCGAAGAAGCTGGAAATAACATGAGCCATCCCGCGTGAGGTTTCTAGTAATCCTGGGCGGGGGGTTCGCAGGGAAGGCTGCAAAGACAAACCCCCACGTTGCGACAGAAGGAAGCGTTTCCAAGCCTGGCACCACCAGAGCTTGGCTTCTCCTTGGAATCCAAGTTCAAGATTTGAATCCAAGTTCAAGATTTTGCTTCCTTCCAGTTGACTTGCTCCTTGCAAGCAGACCTTTCATGAATTGATCTTTTTGGCCACCTGGGCATCCAACCAAAAAAAGAAACCCAAGGCGGGCTTCACTTCCACCACCGGAGATGGCTTTTAGACAGCCACATCTTGGCCATGACCTCCACGCTCTTAGTAGCCACAGAATCACAGAATGGTTTGGGTTGGAAAGGACCTCAGAGATCATCTAGTTCCATCTCCCTGCTGTGGGCAGGGACACCTTCCGCTAGCCCAGGTTGCTCAAAGCCCAGTCAACTGGGAACAAAGGAGATACATGAGCAAGAAACCAAAGAAAAAGGACGTGAGCCCAAAACAAGAGCACCCTAAAGACACTTATTTCTCCCTGCTGATCATTAAGGGAAGGTGCCCAGCCTGCTGTGGTACTGGTATCTTCACCGCAGGTACCTAAACCCACACAAAGTGCATCCTCTTCCCGCAGCATCCCATCTCCCAAAGCTTCAGGGCTCGGGTCCTCCTGGGATTTACCAGAGCACAGCCATCGGAGATACTCGCAGCGCAGAGCATCCTTAATTACCACTACGCCCCGTTTACTCTCCAGGGTGGTATCATCTTCGCAGCATCACCGCGATGCCTCATCGCGGCGTTAATGCGCTGTGACTTAACACGACATCTGGTCGGCCGCGCTGCCGTGCCCTACGCCCGCGTATGAACGCTACCGATCCAGTCCTCAACCTGTCACGATGCCTTAAAATCAACGGCAGGACGGCTCCGGGTTGCACAAGGCAGGCTGCGAACGGCGTGAATAATTCATGCGCGAGATGCGGAGAGCGATGCGACATCGCCAGCACGTGCAGCGGGGATCCCAGGAGGTCCGGCAGCAGCAGCGTTGGAGCAGAGCAGGATGAAAAGCACTTGGAAAATAGATCAGTTGCCAAAAAAGAAAGGAAAAAAATGCTAAATAACGATAAATAAATAAATATAATAACGTGGCTTTTGTCTGGGGGAGATATTCACACTGGCTCCTAGAGGTGTATCCTCACGTCTGGGTGAGATGCTCTGGGATGAGTAAAGCTTCCCCTTCCCACAAGGAAATCATTCTTATTTTAGTAGGATTGTAAGCATTAGGTGTAGCGTGGGGTGGTTTGGGGAAAAAAAAGAATCAAAACAAACAAAAAAGACACCAGAAAACCTCAACAAACCTCCAGCAAGGGATGCTGCAGAGAGGAGAAACACAGTCCATGGTAGGGCAGAACCCCAGGCAGCACAAGCTCCACACCAAGTCGTCATTCTCAAAAAACCAACAATTCACCCCAAGTATCTCCTCTCCCCAAAACCATTTAAATCCATACGATGCAGAGCAGGGAAAGCAGCCAGCCATGCAAATCCCACGCACTTGAGACAGGAGGAAAACAGCCTCGAACAGAGCTTTGCCTCACGCTGCTCGTACTCGAGAGCCTCCCAATTTCATTTTGATTTATTTTCTCTGTTTCTTCAGCGTATGCAACCAGGAAGGCTGCATATAAAGTGCCATTAATAACCTCAGCACAGGCAGGGATGGGGTCTGCAGCACATCCCACGAGCATCCCAGGGGATACCTGGGTCCTCCTGAAGCCTCCGACTCCATTAGTGGGTTTATCCCCAAATTTCAGAGGATTATTTCTCCCCTTTTTACCTTCCCAGGTGCCAGATAAGACACCAAGCAGAAGAAGGAGAGGAGCAAGGTGACCCAGGAGCCTTGACAAGGGTTGAACACTAAATCAACACTCTTGAGCTTGGTTACACGAAAGGTTTTCAGGATGCCAGGTCTTTGGGGCAAAACACAAGCTGGTAGATTGTTGCATTACTCAACTGCATCTTTTTTTCCAGTGCCTGCAACATCCTAAAGCCAGCAGTTTCTGCTCTCTGAGCACCAGCAAATCTCTTTCTGGTGGAAAAAAAAGAAAAGGAGAAAGAGTTTTATTGGGCAAAATCCTCATGGAGGTAAGCACATGGCTACCTCCTTGCCTTGAGCAGAAATGTCCCCAAATTGGGCCATAAATAACGGGGCTGGGTGTGCAAAATTGGCTCCCTGCAGCCTCACCAGGATGTTCACCACCAAGGGAGACCAAAAGACTATGGACAAGCCATGTCACGGCTTTTGGGGGTCACAAAACCCCGCTGTCACCCTCAAGAAAAGGGCGGGGGTTGTTCCTGGGCCAACAGGTAAACCCAGCCTCGCACTGATGCTCCATGACGGGTGATGGATTCACATCGGTTTGAGGCTCGCCAGCTCCCAGGCATGTTTCTGCTCATTCCCAATTTCAATTTCCTCCCATCATCAGCTTCACTTTCCAAAGCAAATCATTTGCAACTACAAAGCTGCTCCATTTTGACAATTTCAGAACATAAAACCCTCTCGCAATCACTCCGCAACGTCTTCAAAGCCACGCTGCTGTCAGTCAATCACCCTTCCCTACCTCCACAAAGGCACTCCGCAGGAAAAAAAAGGTTCATCCAAAACCACAGACAAAATTTAAGCTGCTCTTCCATCTCCCAAATCAAAAGATCTTTTATGAAAACTGAACCACTTACGGGTCTGTATTAGAGGGGGTTTTTTATATCATGGGATCATTTGGCTCTGTAGCCGACCACAAAGACTAGAAAAAAATCCTACGGTTCAAAAATCCCCCCCCCCAAATTTTTTTTTTTTCCTCCTGACCCCATGCCATAGCACCTCAGCTCTCTGCTCGGAGGAAGGGGATGGGATAGATCGGTCCCCAGAGCTCCAGGCATGCAGGTGTAGAACAGGCTGTAAGTGGAGCCAGTCACAATCTATTCAATCTTTTTTTTTTGGTATGAAAATTGTGTTAAGCTAAAATTTGCACAGAATTGGGAACCCTCCACGCTTGTAATTACTTACTTTAATGTGCTGTTTGACAGCTCTCGTGATTACTGTGGTTTTAAGGCTCCCGGCGTCTCATCACTGCGTGAGCGGCTCAGGCTTTGGGAAGAGAAATGTCGATTTCTCCCCCTTGTGATTGCACAGAAAATCTGGGGAATTCAACCAAAACATGCCCAGGGTGGAAGATAAATGGGGAGACCCTCCACACAATTCCTCCTCGTTATCTCCAAGCCCAGCTAATTCCCACCAAGCCGCCACTGAACCATTTACCGCGTGAAATGATGTGTCCAAAGGGACCACTGGGTTCTTTCCCCTCTAACCAGCTTTGGCAAAATTTTGGAAAATAATATTTAAGGTTAACAAAAAAAAAAAAAAATACATCCCCAGCTCTGAGTGTCAAAGCCAAGAGGAGCTTCATGATATATCCAACCAGGCACACAAAAACCCTTCCAGAACCCTCCCCGATCTCAATTTCTCCATCCCGATGGAGAAAAGACCAAGCCATGGTGTCCACCACCTGGGTTCAACCCCTCCAAAGCCCCCAGCCCCTTGCAAAACCTTTAATTCCTTTTTCCTTTTGCAGAGCACTAAGAAAACCCCATGGGGGGGTCCGGGGAGGTGGAACAGTACAGAAATATCCATCTTTTCCCAAATCCCAGAGTATACAACCCCAGCAGGAACAGCGACGGCTTCACCTACTACAATTCCCATTCCCCCACCCCAGGTGTGTGCAGATCTCCAGATAAGGACATTTTCTTATTCAAAAGTCTCCTTTGCCTTGTCTGCACTTTTCCCACCGATAATGAAAATATATTTACACGGGTGGATTTTAATTTAATAAAACGACGCTTCCTTTTCCCCTTTTAAAAGCCCGATTCTTGCATTTATTTCCTGCCATCACCACTTGAAGGAAGCAATTCAGCCCGGGAAGCGAGGACATTAGTATAAAACACTTAACCTATAGATAGGGGAGAAAAAAAGGAAAAAAACAAGACAATAACAGAGGACTGCAAGTTATATGGTACAAGCAAGGGAGTGCTGCTAGAATCGCTCGCGGTCAAGGGTGAGCTGAGAAAGGCTGGCTATAAATTAACTCTACCTGGGTCTATATATACCTGTGCTGATCTAGCAGCAAGGAAAGTACACGGTGTTCTGGTGAAATGAAAGAAAAGAGAAAAGAGCAGAGGGTATAAATGGGACGGAAATGGGTCCAGCAGCAATTCTAACATTCCTTACTGGCATCTCCCAGCCCTGGTTTGGTGGAAGGATGGGAAATAAGTGAGAAAATCGCTTTGTAACGCAGCTTTGCAAAACCAGTTTCAGTGGGTAAAGCAGATGGGGAGACGCTTTGGGCACAAGAGGCAGAAGGTCTCCTGGAGTGACAAAAATCACACCCATCCCTCCTAACCTGTGCCCGTTTGCCCTGCACAGAGCAAATCTGGGGTCTGGGAAGGCAAATATCCAGCCCTGGAGCTGGAAAGCTTGAGCATCGGAAAGGCATCCCCATCTCATCCCATCTCAGGGCTTGGGAGAAGGCAAATTGCACCGAGAAGCCAAGTGGTGGCACGAGGGGTGGGAGGTCAACGAAGGACACACAGACAATATCAAAGAAGGATGCTTATCCTTTCAGAAAGTTTTTTATCTTTTTATCTCAAAATATTACCCTTAAGCCAAGCCGTGCAGTTTAGACACATTTGATGGCAGATCCCCAGTATACCCAGTCCCACACCAGCATCCTGCCATTCGAAATACCAACTTCACAGCTATTTTAGGAAAAAAAAAAAGCCCAATTTCACTCAACTCCTAAATGAGCACATCATGCCATAACGCCTCCATTAGCCACCTTACAAATCCCTCCAAACCACCCCATTAATTACTCTTTCCTCCCCATTTACAGAAGCCTCATGACTCTTTCACAGCAAACCCGCGCCATCACGTTGTTTCCCATTTCCCTTCGTGCCCATCAGCAAAACAAATTAAGCTCTTAGCCGCCGCTCTCAACAGCATGACCAGTTCCTGTCCATCTATTCCCTGCGATGTTTTGCATTTAGGACAAACATAAATTTACAGAAAAAGGTGCCCTCTTCCTCCTTTGCAGCCCAATTCAAGCTTTGATTTAAAAAAAAAAAAATAAAGAGTTTGCATGGAATCTCTGTTTCCTTACACTGGGATAAGCTTCAGGAAAAATCCAGTTTTGCTCCACCGGACTTCACCCAGCGCCGGTGTTTTACCCATGTTCAAGGTAGTGGAAATGAGTAAAAAAAGGATGAATTTTTTTTTCCCCACCCCAAATCTAGTGGGTTTTGCACATGCTGCAAGCACAACCGGCACACGGGAGG
>NW_010108749.1:0-18488 GCF_000699245.1 Pterocles gutturalis
AAACTGCCTTTATCTTGACCCATGAGGGTCTTTTCCATCTTATTTTATTCCCTGATGCTCCCCCACCCCCCCTGCCCCACCCCACCTCAGTCCTGCTGAGGAGGGGAGTGATAGAGCAGCTTGGTGGGGACCTGGCATCCAGCCAAGGTTAACCCACCACAATACCTCTGGTTTTGGAAATATCCTGATCTGCTGTCAAAACTCCCCATCACCCCTTCACTCTCAAACCTGAATCCTAGTGCTGCCTGCACACAAAATGAAGGAAGGTCCTGAGCTGGACTTAGATTTTGTGGCAGTAGCTGCTGCACAAAAAGAAAAAAAGGAAAAGAAAAGAAGGTACAAAAATACCTAGTGTGTCAGTATAGTTTCTTTAAATGTGTATTTGACATAGAAACCCTGTAAGAAGTAAGAGACTTTCTTCAAAAAGGAGCTACACTTACCATGCCTTGGGAGGTATCTTGCTGCTAAGGTGACAGCCAAAAGGAAGATGACAATGATGATACTTGAAGCAGTAATGACATTGTAAGATGGAGGAACAGTAGGGACAACACAGTCATTTGTTTTTTCTGGGACAGAAGAAATAAAACATAAATTAAGTGTGCAACAACATATTGGCATTTTCATGTAAAAGCAGGTACATGAATTCTGGTGGTTCTGGCCAAATTCTAACTCTCACATTCAGCCTGATAATTTACCTACTCAATAAACAAACAGACAAAGATGGCACCTTATTTTCTTCCATTCCCCCACATTTGCTGTATGCTGAAATTTTTAACACATCCACAGAATCTGAAATGCTGGATCTTTGTCCAGAACAGGACTGAGACAGGCAATATTTAAAAACACATAAGCTGTTTCTAAAGGAACTGGTTAGGCTTGGTGGAAAAGTTTGAATCCATATCTAGAAAACTTCCATTCTCAAAGGTACTCTGCACTTTTTCTTACAGAAAGTAAGAAATTTATGCCTAATTTTTTCCCCTCTGAATTCACAGGTGATAGAGAATGATGCATTAAATAGACTAGAATAGAGTTTTTTCTTTATGGCAGGAAAAGAGCGTTGTGGCAGAGTTCAGTTTCAGTGGATCTGGAGCCTTTGGCTTTTCACAACTGGAGGTGACCATTCTGCCACTTGGACGTTAGAGTAGATAAAGGGCCATTCTTGTACCAGTACATGGCAACACTTATTCCACAGGAGGGACAAACTTGGTGAATGTTCATAGGTCTTCAGATTTTCATCATCTGCATCTGGCACAATTAAGCAACATTCAACTTCTAAGACACTAGCCTGATCCACTGTACCATCTTCCCCTCTACTGTAGAGTTTGCCTCCTACATCTATCAGAAGCTGTATTCTGTCTGGAACTCTGTGTTCATGAAAGACTTGTTTGGAGGATCATTTCCACCATACCAAAATGGGAGCAGTTCTACATCTTAAATATCAAAAAGCAGGGGTTTTGAGACTGCTGGTGTCACTGTTGATTGTACCCTACTCTGAGAATGTGTGACAACAGTGTATTACTATTATTTCTTTTTTGTTGCTCTCCTTTTCTGTGTAGTATGATATTCATAACCCTCTTCCATTACGATCTCTAGGGACATTATGCACTACATCCAGCAATAACCAATATTCATAAAGCACTAGTTTCTGGCATTCGTCCTGAAGCTGAATGGCACCTCGCCTCATGAGCCCCTTTGATTTTAGTAAGATTGATTAATAAGGTACCTTGATGAATAAGGTACAATCCCCTAGGAAAAATAGCGCTTCTCTAGATTCTCTTGAAGGTGCCCTTATCTCTACAGTGAAAACATCAGATTCAGAGACATTTCAGAATACTTTTTTGGTAACAACATTAAAAAAAAATCCTTTTGACTTTAAGAATTTTCTTGCAAATCCCCTTCTGCTGCAAAACATCTGGACCATAGTGTGCTGCCTTCCCTCATGCTGTTTCCACTTGTGCCTCAAGCTTTTCAAATCACAGACCTATCTATTATGCTATCACTTTTAAGCCACGCACAGTGATGGAATTTTTTCCATATGAGTTAACCCTATATTAAATATGTGTATGAAAGCAGAATTTTGTCTAGACCCCAGCTGACAGTTTCTGTCACTGAAGCAGGAACAAACATGCTTATTAAATGAGGAAATTCTGTTTAAGTGCAACGTGTGGCTTTTAAGGCACATAAATTTCTCAAGTCCCTCCATTCGAATACCAGGTCTGCATCACACAACTGGCAGCAAGACCATTCTTGCAGAGAGGGGCACTGAATGGTGGGAAGCCATTGGTGGGAGCCACTGAGGCTGCAATCACCAGATCACAACAGGATCCAGTTGCCTTCTCAGCCCAGCTGTGACTCATGGTAGAGCAGAAGACAGAATTGTTTCTACTTGTCAGTCACTGTCATAACTCTCCTCTCCCACCCCTGCTGTCTTACAGCCTTTGAAATATTTTGGTGTGCAGCTCACAGGTGGGATCACTGGGTCATCCTTGCATGAACAGATAGACAAAATCTACTGCTTTCTCAGAGAGGCAACTCAGCAGGTTCAACAACATGGGTTTGTAACACAAACTGTTAATAAAACCTACTCAGAAGCAAACTGGTGGACTTGGCAAAGCCATTGTATTCAACGGAGCAAGTGATGATGGCGTCTTTGGTCACGTTGAGCCACAGTTTGCCAGTGACGTTGTACGGGCTGAGGCTGGACTCAGACACCCAGCTGGCATTCCATACCACAGACACGTTGTTGAGGGCTCCAGAGATTTTGGGTTTGGGGAAACCTCCATGAGAAGAGCATCTTACCACCATCTCAGTTGATTCACATGAATTAGTGGATACTTCTGCTGTTACGTCCGGCTTACTGAAGTCAGCTGAAGCAAGAAAGATGTAGTTAGCATTCTGTCAGATTACAGCGGGGGCTGCAGTCCTGATCACCCACAGTCAAAGCAAAGAGTCCCCCCACAGAACATTCTTCCTTCTGTCATAATCTGTTTGGCTTTTCTTGTGCCTTAGCATTCTCCCCATAGCCTTGACTGGATATGGCCTTGGCCTTTGCTTCTTCTCCTCCCCAGGCACCTCTTCAATATTGCCATTTCTCTCTACATACAGCAGTTTGTCAAACAACAGAAGGAATCATAAAACAGGATTGAATAAAAATCCGTATTACAGGCAATGGTAGACAATTTCCTTTTCCCTCCCTCATTAGCTCTTTCCCAGCCAGAAGCTCACAAAGGGTCCATCTCTGCTGGGAAAAGGAGGTGAGTCACATGTTGATCTCTCAACTGGCATGGCCAGCAAGAGACTGAATTACACGAGAGCCCCTCCAGAAGGCCCAGCTGAGAGCAAGACCAAGTCATACTAGTAATTGCAAAAATTTGAGGACACAGGTCCTCCCAGACCATGTTCTCACTGGACTTTTTTTCTCATTGCCAAAGAGAGTTTTCAAAGGTTTCCCATGCACACAGCTTGTTCCATGCCTTCTCACCTGGTCAGATGTATTGCTGTAAGCGTTTGTGAGGCTGCATGGTGAAATGTATGAGAGGACTAATATAAATGAAGGAGAAGAAAGGTGGTGTCCTTTTCAGCCTGCTTCCCTTTGCCAATCTGGTTCACCATGTTGCTGCAAACAGTTGCATTGGTACAACTGAGGATGCCCACAGGTTGCAATAAACAGCCTGGGGGGAGGAGGAGGCAAGGGGTGGCAAAGGAACTATTTAAGGCGACTCTCCCACTGGAAAACTCTCAGTAGGACCACATCTTTAGCAAGAGAGGCACCAGTCAGGAAAAGAAACTCAGCCTGTGGCTTCCTGGTGGGTGTAAGTCATGCTAACACCACTGCTGCCAAAGGGACCAATTTCTCCCTCCCACTCCTGCCAGCTGTAGGTCCGTAGCCTGCCCACCCACTCCGGTGCTAGCCCCAGCCATGACAAGGACAGGCAGAGAGCTGCAGCATCTTGCTCAACTCCCTGCAAAATGACCCTTTTCAGAGCAGCTAAGGTTTTGTCTGCGATTGCTCCCTGCCTGACTCACCAATTGACCACATGACTGCTGGGATCTGCACAAGGCAGACAGCCTTGTGGTCGTAACGTGCCTTCCACAGCTTCTGCTGACCATGAACCCATGGTCTAGACTACCGAGTAAGTAGTGAAAGAAACTTGCTCAATACTGCGCAGCCGACCAGTGGCAGACAAGGAGAGACAAGGATTTCCTTCCAGGCCCGCTATCTGTTGAGCAGTACGGCATTGACATCCAGTCTGGAAAGTCCTTCAAATCTCCCAACTGGCTTCACTGAGGCTCCCTGATCAGTCACCGGGGAGTAACACCTTTACACCTCTCTCAGGTTAACCTGATTCTTAGCAGGAGTGAGGGGAGCTGTCCCTTTTTCCCCAATTATTACAACTGGCCTGTTAAGACAGCAGGGGGATTTCTGTAATGAAAGAAACTGGAGTATTTGCAGGGAGGAAAAGAGATCCGTTGTTTCATGTTTTTCATGCGGTTGATTCCTCGGCCATCAAGGTTAAAGAGGGTGCTGGCAATGCACTTCCCTTTTTACATATCAGTTCCCAGAAAGATCACTAAGTTTGCCTCCTTGCATATAGGCCCACCATGCCCTCAGACAGGCAGGCAATGTCCAGACCTCACAAGCCTTTTGTTTTGCTGACAAATCTCATTCCAGATAGGGAATGTTCATTCACTGGTTTGTCTGGAAGATTTCTGCAACTCTCTGCTGCTAAAGGTATTCAAATGTATGTATATATTTATATATGTTGCTGGTATCTCTGCCTTTGGTTGAAACCAACCGCCACAAGAACAGTGGTGCAAATGGAAAATAATGTCAACGGAACTTTTTGTAGCCTCCAATAAAAGATTCAGATTCGTTCTGAGCAAAGGAACTCAAGTTGTTTCCTTAAGGTAAAAAGCCTCAATTCTCCGAGTTTCGTCTTAGGTTGTGGAGCTGCAGCAGCCAGGGACCGGAGAGCCTGGGCTCACAAGGAGTTGGATGCAGGGCTGCGATGCTGCTGTGGCCACAGAGAAGCAATGCCACCCCATTCCTCCTTTGGCTTGGATGCTTCTTGTGCACCAAGGGCTCGGTCTCTGCTTTGCCCAAAGACAGCAGGGGGCAGAGGTGGCATAGGGCACACCCCAGCAGTGGTACCTGGGAATGTGTCCTGGGAAGGGCCCTTGCCCAAGAGGGAGGCATCAAGGACAGGATGGTGGGCTGGTGATGGGAAAGGTGAATTTTCTGGAAAGGTAAGGAGGAAGGCTGCAGGATTACAGGGGCCTTAACACACCTTCCAGCACTCTTTTAGGCTTACAGATGAAAGTCGATCTGCTACACTATGACTAAAGCTTGGAGGAGTATCTCTTACCCCAAGAGGTTGGCACCAGAAAGCCTCAGGTGTTGGAAGGTAATACACCTACCTGTAACAAAGACGGCAACAGGCTCATCACACACAACAACTGGGTTCTGCAAAAATCTGAGGTGCTGAACTACACACTGGTAAGAGCCATTGTCCAGGATTTTCACAGGGGAGATCCACAGAGTGAGGTTCCTGTCATCAAACCCTGTCCGGTTGTCGTAGAGATCGTTCTTGGAGATCTTCTTCCCTTCTGCGTAGGCAAGCACTACCTCCGTGGTGTTCTTCTGCCAGTAGACCCGATAGTTGTGTAGGCTTTCTGAGCTGGGTATTTCATGACAACAAGGCAGGCCAACTTTTTCCCCCACTTTGCTTTTGATTACTTTCTTCTCCAGTGCATAGCCTGTAGGTGGGGGGCAAACAAAAGTCAGTGAGACAGTGGTATAGCCTTATGCCAGGACCTGCTGCATAGAGCTCACCTCTTTCATCTCTGTCTGCGCCTGCTAATGTACCTCATCACCCACCAAGCTGTTTACAACTTCAGCTCTGCACTGAGGGGAGGTCTACCTTGGCATTGCCTTTTATGTGATGCTCCAGTCCTACTTAGGATCCTGAGCTAGTGGGCACACAGTGATTTCTGCCTGGATTACTGAAGGCAAAGACAGGAAAGTTACCTGCATGAACAGAAATTTTGCTGGCCCTTTAAAAAAAACCCACACCTTGGAGTAAAGAATTTCCATTATTCATGTAAAGGGACAAAAACATACCACACATGCCCAAACTGCTATTTCCTCTGGCCTCCCTTTTCAGAGCTCAGTATTTGTAAAATCTGCATCACCCTCTGGTGAGTTGCTTGCATGCCAAAAAGGGCCACAGTGGACTATTAGTTTGGGGGTTTTGTTTTGTTTTTTGTGTTTTTGTTTGTTTTGTTTGTTGAGTTTTGTTGTTGTTGTTGGGTTAAAAAACAAAACATAACAAAACAAAACAAAAACAAACAGCCAACCCAACACTTTCAAGATTCCAGAAGCTAGGAGCAACCCTACAATGATAAAAAATTATTACACCCACACTGTCATCAGCCTCCTGGTATTAGCAAATGAACAATCTTGCCTAGTCTAGCTGAAACAAATTTTCATTTGTGAATGCCCATGGGCCTCCCTTGGGATTACTTGCAAATCAACACAGGCATTCCTCAACTCCTGCCCAGCAACCGTGTCGCTGCCATACCAAGTATACAGGCATGTACCTACAATAACAAGCTGAGGCCCTTGCAAGGGGGAAATTAGGTACAACTTCAACCCAGTTAACAGCAAAGCCCCCTGCTTTGCACTACGACTTCCATACACATCACTCCTGTCATCAGCCCTGCTTTTCCCCTCTCCTTCCTCTTTCCGGTGGGTAGGTGCTCGCAGGGGCCAGGACCCTACATGCGAGGGAACAGTCTAACAAAGAGCTCCTGCTGTTGCTGGGTAAGTGACCCAGTACTGACACGTGGTCCTGTGCTGCACCAAGGCCAGGGCAAATGGTTGGGCTTTTGCCTGGGTTTGTGCAACCTTCAGGATGATGCTTATCCCTGCACACCCTGCTTTGTTGGTCCAGAAGGTTGGGTTGCTTTACATTTGTCCTGCTTGCCTCAGCTTCACTACCTTAGCACCCATCTGTGCTAGTGGAAGGGGGATACAGATCTGTTGCACTCCATTGACTGAGAGCAGAAAAACAAGGAAATATCTGGCCTTAGGACAGAGAAGATTCAAATTTCTTCTTCCTTCCCTGCAGAACAGATCTCAGTAAACATGTCTGAGAGAGAAGGCAGGGAAAGTCCTGGCCAGGCGGTGTGTCATTAATAGGGAGAGTGCAGCATCAGCTGGTGGTGGAGGTGCGATCCCATGTGCAATGCCTCAGCCTGAACGGTGAACTGAACACTTGACAAAGCTGGACCTAAGAACTGCCACGCACCCCCAGCAAAGTCTGGCTGATGCTGGCTCACACATTATTGTCACTGCTAACCGCAGCCTAGCTAACCATCTCTGGGCACAGAGCACAATGCTCAGGATGTGACTGGGGTGCTGTGACATTCAGATTCAGCTGAAGTGTCAAAACAGCCACACACTTGTTGCCCACCAGGGCTTGTTTGCTTAGCAGTGACTTACAGACCCTTCAGATGCCATCACACAGCTGGCAGCAAGACCTCTGCGGGCATGCTGGCCTGCGCCCAGCAACACACCCTCATGATGTGCTTCGCAATCCTCCAGCTACCAGTACTGGAAGGAGACAAGCAGATGCTCTGCCAGTGCGCTGGGACAGACAGATCTTAGAGCAGCATCAAGAGCCACTCCCTGAAGTTAAGTCCAGAGAGCCTGGGACAGATCATGAAATAAGCTTTTGCCCCCTCTCCTGCAGCACACATACCCCTGTCCCACTTGCACACTTCACATTAAATCAGTAGGAAACACCCTGAAAAGTACTGGTGACAACACTATAGAATGTTTTAATATTAACTAAATAAAATAAAATACGTAATTAAATTAACAACTTCTCATTTAACTGGTTTCCCTCCACTCAGCTACTTCATTGGTCTTCCAAAGGGAAAGATTCAAACATAGTTTCCCACCGCCCCTCCCCACTACCTGTACTTCCCCTTATAATGCATCGCAGACTTTGAGCAACCACCCTGGGGCAGACCAGGAGCCCACTCAGCCCACTGACATGTGTCCACCAGCAACTGGTAGCAAAATGGTAGAAAAAAACAGTTCTTATCCTGTATGGTGTGGAAGCACTGCCACACCCTGCCAACCTTTGGCAGCCAGGAATTTAGGGATTTCTTGACATCAGCAGTTTAATCTCTACTGCTGGACCTACCCTTCAGGAACAGTTCTTGCCCCTTCAGGAATGCACGTACATCTTTGGCTTCTACAATGTCCTGTGATACTGAGTTACATAGTTTGATTACATGCTGTGTCAAAAAGCATTTCCTCCTGTTCACCTTAAAAGCAGCCCACTTTAGGCTGTGATTCTTGAAGTTCCTCCTCCTGCTTGTCTGCATGCATGTGTCTCTGTGTGTGTGTTTTTTCCCCTCAACCACATCTTCACTTGTTCTCACAGTTCAGCTCTTACTGTTGCTGGACAGACTCATAAGAGCAGCCAGGCAAATTTTGGGATTGTGGAGCCTGATAAACGCAATTTTCTATTTTCTTTTGCAGGAATAGGGGAAGAGTAGGCGTACAGTAAATGTCAGGGTGACATCGCATCATGAGTTGCATGAGGTTCTTCGTGCTTTGCCTCTAAGAGTCTCCTTTGCAACCAAAAGGAGAACAAAAACCTCCTCAGCAATACATGTGCAGGGGCTGGAAACTCCTGCTGATGTCACGTCTACCCTTAAAAGGCTCTGCACCCTTGAAACTGCAACCTGAATGCTGAAAGCCTAAAGGAACCAAAGTCCATGAAGAGTCATTCAGCCCCACAAAAGTCCCCTTTCACTTTAAAGGTGAACTGCAAAGCAAAAATGAAAATTCAGTTCTGTCCCATTTCTGTGCTGAATGCTCTCCGTAACCCGGCTGTGGGGGAGGTATCCATCATGGAAATAATTTTTAATGACTTTTCTGAAAAAAAAAAGCCTCCTTTTCCCATTCCCCTGAAGTCCACCTGCACTTTTGCTGTGCACAAATGTCACTTCGTCACTGCAAGCCCCTGGCATGTGGCAAAGCTGAGCCGATGAAAGGTCTAACTTTCTGTTCTGTGTGCAGAAAAACATGTTTAATTCAAACTACACCTGTGCTGCAGATGCCCCATATGGCAGGGCTTATTAGAACAGAAAGGTGAGTGTAGAGGAAAACCATCCTTTCTTGTTTGCTCTGAGAGTCAGCAAGTAGAAGAGCTGTTGAGCCTGTGTCTCTATTTCCTTCTCTCCTTGCCCAAGCCGTGTTTCAGAAATTCCTCAGCCACAGAGAGCTTGGTTATCCTGACCACACATACAGTCAGGCCATACAGGAGAGCAGATTGCCTTTGGGACAGAAGTCCTGCAGAGACATTTGACTGTAAAAGGCAGTAAAAGACCACACAACACTCTACAGAAGCGGCATTGAACTATTGGAAACCTTCAGATAATTCCTGGTGAAAAACACCCCAAAGCCATTTTCTTTCCCCTCTGTTCCCCATTTCTCTGCCCTTGTGAACTGCTTTGCCTTTTTTTGATCTTACCTTGTGTTACCTTGCTTTGCACACAACCCGAAAAGCTATGCACACGAAGGGAAAGATGCTTTTTGGTGGGTCTGGACTCCTTTTCCCCTATGTAAGCAGCAGGTAAGACAGTGGATCTGCACAGTTATTCAAACCAACAGTCTTGCAAGAAGCTCTGAGGAAAATTGTTGGTGGCCCTCCAAAACCAGGAGGGTCAAAACAGCCTTACATTGCTTTTTTTTTCCATAAGGTTCCCTATTTATATTTGCAACAGCAGCTGGTCTTTCTAGTCTTAAGTTATCAGCATGACTGACTTTGCCTAGGACCCTGCACCTGGGACTCCCGCTCTGCCAAGGCACTGACACCTTTCTTGCCCTCTCCCTGTGTGTGGGCTGGGCTGGAAAAAGGGACTTAAGGCAGTTCTGTAAGGAGGTGCACACCATGTCATGGCAAGGCAAGGGCATTTCTGGTAACTGAGGATGGGCCAGCTGAGGAAAACACAGCTCGTGGAGCTGCAGCTTTCTCCTGGGGGCCATTCCCTGGTGTCAGTGTGGGAATCACACCAAACAGTCCCTGGGTAATTCTGCAGCTCAAGCCCCTCATCTTCTGTGAATAGCACATTTGCCCCGAACCTGCAGGATTTATCCTTTGAGGACAATATTGTATTTTGCAGGGATTTCCAAGCTAGACAGATAAACAGCTGAAAAACGGAGAAATTTCAAAAAGCTGAGTCTTTAAAGGGCCAGTCTCCATTGGTCTTTTCTTTATCCCATGTGATTTTACCAGTGAGGAATCAGATTGTCCCAAAGCTTTCCATGGAGTTAAGATTCAGCAAATGTCCTGTGCTACACTGGAATACATGAAGAAACGCTTTGTGTTTAAGCTATATCAGTATTGTAACACCATGAATACTTTGATCACAGAAAAGACCCTATTGGATGCCCAGGTAACTTCTATGTGGAGACATTGTGGCATTTCAGCAGTGCATAAAATCATTGCCTTCCCTCGCGGCTTGCTGTAAAGACCCCATGAAATGAGAAAGATGGGATGAAACAGAGAAAAGCAGGTGCTGGCAGGCCCTGCTGGCTGTCCTCTTTGAGGAGTCCATGACTGCATATTAACCTGGGCACGACCACCTAGCTCCTTCTACCCAGATTCCAGTTGAGCAAGCGGAGGCGTGCAAGCTGAGGTCTTGGCACACAGAGGAAGGAAGAGCAGCCCTTTCCCCTTACACAACCCCAAACCCAACCTTCCGGTCATGAACCACAGGCCTGCTGCTACCCTTTCAGCTGCTCTGGCAAAGCAAAGCAGCTACCCTGTTCCTTCGCTCATGTCACAGTGACCTCTTGCGAGGTCATGTTCCCTTACTCATCTGAAATGCAGTGAGAGAGTGGAACAGAAGAGAAGGCGTCCCGAAGAAAAACAGCAACGCACTTCATTCGGCAGCAGTTCCACTCACTCTCGCTTCCCTGTACCCACTCAACGCTAGTCAAGCGTGCCACAGCCATCAAGTGACGGGATTAATCCTAGTTTATGATGATGTCATGGCTTGCCTGTGGTCGGGAAACAGTTTAAAGAGATTTTTCTAAAAGTTCAGCTCTGTTTGCTTCTGCACCATAACCTCAGGGCGCCCTGCTTGGAGCAGTATAGCAAAGGCACAGAACCCCTTACGTGGGTTTACGCACTTCCCATCTTCACATTGCAATGTTCCTCCTAAACAAATCAGTAACCTTGCTTCACCTGGCCCTATACTGCATGATTTGGCAATGATTTTAATATCCACATGGTGTTTTGGTGCCTGACTCCTTCAGCAGTCTTCGTTCCACTTTAATGCTGTTTCACACACAAAGCCTTTAGTGAAGAAATCTTTGAAATCATGAAGCAGCTGTGAAAACCAGAGGAGGACACCTTCCTGCGTCTATAGGCAGAAAGCCAGCCCATCTTTGGGGGCGCACACTAATCCTTTTTTTTTTTTTCCAGTAGCATGTTAACTTGAGGACCTATTGATGACAAATTAAATTATCAATCTTATTTGTCTCCCTCAGCATATTTTGATAAGCAGTGATGTACTGTGAGTAACACTCATTTTAGAGTGGTTCACAGGGTGCTCTCAGTGCATGCTGGTATCCGATGTGGTCTCGGTTTCTCATGCACACACTACTCTCACTGAAGCCCTCCCTATGACTACAGTTTCCTTTGCAGGTTGCAGACCAAATGCTCTGCTTTCTCCAGTCTTAATCGCTGCTCACCAGAAAGCAGATTTCACATCCCCCTGATAGCTTTATTGCCGTGAAAGCCAGCAAGGCAACCCAGCCAGCCAGGGAATGAAAGGAAGAGCTACTACTGGGTCACAACTGAGGTAAAAAACCTAGCTTCAAGGAGACTCCATTAATCATATTAATTGATGGGAAAAGTTCCATGATCTGCAATTATCAAGATGAAAGGTAATCTGAAATACTTTGGTAAAGGGGCTCACTGCAGTGCTGGGGCAGCTGGTACCCCTCCCTCTTACTACTTCCATGCCCAGCTCTTGTGCCCAGCTCTGTTTCAGAACTTCTTGAGATAAAGATCTACTGCTTCTGAGTCACCACTGCCCCAGCCGGGACAAGCCCACCACCTGGGTATGTCCAGTCTGCTTTGTTTATAACATGAGTAAGATCGCAACTCTTTGCAAGCCAAAATTTCTAATCTTGGCATTAGCCAGGAGGTCAGATCCAAGCAAGGAGCTGGAGATGAGACATCAAAGTACTTGAGGGTTAGATGGGGACTTTATCATGTTTTAAGATCTTCCCATTTACTGCGGAGCCCTCCACATGGGTGTTGCTCAGGGAGGAGAGGAAGGAAGGCTTGCTCATCTCCTGTGCTGCATAGCGGCAGGGACACCAATGGGGACAGAAGGACATCTTTGACTTGGGGAAATGGGAGAATGGAAGGGTCTTTCTGAACCTGCCCTCTCTCTCCATTCCCAGCACGTGGAGTGGGTGGCCCTGCTAGAATAAAAAAGGGCAGGGGGAATGCTAAATCTGGATGTCCCCAGAGGATTTGCATATTTTAGTTCCTTTTGAGATAAAATTCCTGCAACTGGCTCAGCACTCTTATGATTTCCCTGTTTGGGGGCAGAAACTAGATGTGGCAGTTGTGTAAGACAGGCCTTTGGGGGAGATTTGTCATGCACAAAGACAAAGATAAATTTGTTAATTTTTTCCCCTGCAGACTCCATCCCTCGCTGACTGCATCACTTTGTACTTCCTCTATATTTATCTCCCAGCTGAAGATGTTCTCAGATCACTTTCCTAATTCTTCCAGTACCACTGCCATGCATACTGCTGTCCTCACAGCACAGCTTTTGAAGTTGAAGTCCTCCCCACTGCTTAAGGCCACTGCTTTTTTCAGTGCTTGATAAATCTCACCGCCTCGCGTGCTCCACAAGTAGCCGGCGCACTCTTGAAATTGATAGAAGGTGAAAGTGCTCAGTAACCAGGAAAATCAAGTATGATAGCTCTCACCTAAGCCCACTAAAAATCAGAAAAATTACAATTTTTTATTTTTTATTTTCTTCTAAACTATTTGCCCACAGCCTTAGCGATATTCACCACTGCAGCTAACAAAGCTCCAGGCCTGCCCGCCATTATCTTGTTATAAAAGCCTGGTCCCTGCTCAGGCACTAACTCAGGAATGCTCTGCAGTTCGACAACCTTGACAATAATCCCACAGCTGGAGGACTGTCAGGAGGAGAGATTAAATAGCACTATATAGGAGTGCAGCATAGTGAATGGTAATTAACTGAAGGATGACTAACAAAATGAGACCAAAGTGGTCCAGAGGTGTCTGAAAGCTACAAAAGCTGCAGAGGGCATGAAATGAGAGACTCAGGCAAGGACAGCTGGAGACACTGGCTGGGAACATCACAGGCACTTCCTCTCGTGCAGAGATGAAATCCCTGTCTGCCAGGGATTTAAAATTACACCAGAGGGTACCTGCTACGGCAAGAAAAGCGGTGTGCAGAGAGACTTGCCTTGATGGTCTTTTCTAACAACTTCTTATACGATATGGTGGCATTCTGAGCTTGCCAAAAGGTGAACATCTTTTGAGTGCTGTGTAGCTAGAGATGCCACCGTTTGCCAGCAGTCAGCACTTTTATTTTCAACCAGGGAGTCCCCTGGGACCAATGATATTTTAAAAGCATAACAGTGAAAAAGCAGAAGCAAAGCCCATGGCATTTCTGCATTGGGAAAGATTTACATATTCTCAAATGACCTCCTGAGATTCCCAATGGTGATGTCCCTCCAAGGGGACAGAACAGCTACAATTAAACCTAAAATTCATCTATTTAAAAATAAAACTGACCTCCTTTCACCAAGCAGACTTCACTGCGTTCAGCACATTGCCTTGCCACCTCCTGAAAAAGACCACATCTAGATGGGCACAGTGCTTGTAGTAGGAAACACATGTTAAAAATGAAGGGGAGTTTCTCTGAACATGGAAATCTGCCTCCAGCCTGGCATGACCTCAGGGTGCAGTCAGACAACAAACTGGCACTGGTGTCATACATTCCCCACACAAGCAGAGGAGGTCTGTCTCTTTCACTTCCAGCCCCACCTGCTCCCATTGCTTTCCTTGCAGGGATCTCCAGAGGCTGGTTCAATACACCACATTGACGTAAAACGGGGGGGAGGGGAAAGAAACTTTTTGCTAAGCTGGAAGGCAAATTTGATCATCCAAGGATCAGACATGTACCAGAACTAGTGCAAAAGAGAGGAGGATCACATAGGAAGAAGCAGAGGAGAGAGACGCAGGATTGCACCTTTCAGTGGTAATGACCTCTTTGGTCCCCTCAGCTGTGCCGCCTGTCTGCATCCCCCAGTGGGATACACAGCACTGGATGTAAAAGCAGACTGGCACTAAAGAGAGCAGGCTGACCCCCACAATAAACTAACTCATCACAAACAAGGCAGGGGCATAACTCCATCAGTGGCAGCCTTCATTTCTGTCAGATTAATTACACCCATTAAACCATGCTTGTAACTCTGAATTGAGACAGCAAAGACCAGGAAAGGTGTGAGGGCGTACAGGGTGGCAACTTCTGCTGGTAACCTACCGCAGTGTGTAAAAAACTTCAGCCCCAAACTTTGCATGTTTGAATGCAGAAATGTCTGACATTCACATTGCAAAACGGTTACAAATGTCTCAGTGATCCAAGAAATGCAAAAAAGCTGTTGCCCTCAGAGTAATGTGAGTTCACCAGAGCTACCTGGATTCATTCTGATCTAACTGGAAAAATGAAACAATGTGGATAAAAGAAATGTTCAACTGGTAGCTTTACAAACTGGGTATGCAGGCGTATAACTGTCATTTTACTGTGTAAGAATGGAGCTTGCCTATGTTTCATTTTCTGTGTTTTTTCATAAATAATTCTTTAATTTAAAAAAAAAAAAACCACAACAGAACAAGTAAAACAGAGTCTATAAGCAAAAACAGGAGCCTTTAGTTGGGCTTCTGTTTCTCTGGACAAGCTGTTGCAGCAGGTTTCACTCTGGATAGACAGACAAAAAAAAAGAGTTCCTTAGTTCCACTGCTCTTGTTTTTGATCCAAATATATTTATTTTCTCTGTGAAAAGAACAGGAACAGGAGGAGACAGAAACTCATCCGAAAAAACGAAATAGCTGAAGGCAGCAAGAGCAATAAGACAGAAACTCAATTTGCATTCCGTGATCAAGTGGGCAAATCTGGTATGTAAAGAAAAATTCCTGCCCTCTCCGCCATAAAATCTTGCCCTAGGCACAACCCAAACCAGAGCTGTCACAGAAATTAGCTGGCATAGAAATTAGCTGCCAAGCACCTAAAGCTCATTGCTAAACACTTCAGTATTTGGAGGTAGCCATGAAACACGGAATCTTTCCTATTCTCAACCCTCTTTGTCCCTTTCTGAAACCCAGCTCCACTCCGAGCTCTTTATTGGCAGCAACATGTGAGAGGGGATTCCCAGAGCGAGTTACTTGTGAGCCAGCACTCGCTCGCAATGTGAAGGGAAGTGGACATTCCCCCTACTCCCTCCCAACTCTCCAGTAACTCAGAAAAACTGTAGGGATTTTCCTCAATACTTCCCAGAAAAATCACTATTGGGAAGAAACCAAGAACCAGATGGTCCCTGTCTGGGTGGAAAGACTCCAGGGATGTGGACAAAAAATGGGCTCGCTGTGGACCTGCAATCAGTGCCTACGCCATGTTTGCACACACGGCAGGGAAAGGTCATGCTGGGAGACTTCTAGTAATATTTTCCTAATACAACAAACTAGGACTGAGAACATCCTGATATTTGTAGGCAGGGCGAAGGTGCAACGGCAAGAGGAAAACAAGCCCATGGGGATACGGCAATGTGTTCAGACCAGAAATAAATAAGTTTGTGCTGTAGTCAAGACTGTAATCAAGGCTGTTCTGCCACTTTTCCACTGTGCTGATACAGCAGGGTGCTCATGCACATCAGCATCTTCAGCAGCAAATGACATCTCAGAAGCAGTTATAAATTACACCAGTAATTCAGTGGGTCACCTCAGGTGAGCCCCAGAGTAGCAAAACTCAATTTAAGGGGAAACAAATGTATCTATGTAGCTTGGGCATTTACGATTTCCTGTGAAAAACAACATTCAAATCATCTTTTTAATTAAGGCCCTCTTAAAGCCACCTTCTGCTACAATGTAAAAATCCAGCCTGACATTCCCTATATTACTATTTCACTCACGTAGGGCATATGGAGAGCACCTGCTTTCACCCTAGCATGCTATTTGACCTTTTGGAGCACTGCGGCACCGAGGTGTGCAAACACCAGGACACCTGGGCTAAACCTAAGGACACAAGATGTAGCCACAGGCTCTGGGTGTCAGCTTTGACTGTGCCTTGATGTGGTCATGACCAGTCCCACATGCCGTCAGTTCTGTAAACACTGGCCTTGCTGACACGCTCAACAATGCGTGGGAAGGCACTGGTGGGGCCATGGCAGAAGCCCTTTCTGGGCTCCGCCATTTTGGTACAACAAGGTCTTTGTTGTACCAAAAGGTTGGTCCTTGTGGTCCCTGTTAGTGACCTAGGGAAGGCATCACCCACATGTCCCAGTAAAGCTTTTAAAACCACTTGTTTGTGGGTACCATAGCATGTATTTTTAAGGGTCACTAACACAGGAATACCTCTTCTTGGAGAGAAAGGTGTCAGGGTGTGCACACATGCATACAGACGGAGAAAGAAAGCGTATCAGATATGTTGTCCTTGTCAGCCTGCCAAGAAACCTGCTCCTGAGGCACGAGGACTTCCACAGCCTCATTGTGTGGAAAGCATCTAACTACTGTGACCCAAAAGCCAATATAATGCGTTTTAAAAAAGCTTTTCTTTTTTTTCCCCACTCCACCTCTTGCAGAATTAAACCCCAGGATTTTGTAATCAATCAGATTTAAAGAAGTAAGTCTTCTCAGCAACAGGCTGCTGCATGGATTTGTGCCTTGTGTCTCCCAGCCCAGGCCCCTCTCCCCATGGCTCCTTACAGCCCCCTCACAGCTGCCTCCTGTCCTTTCTGCTGGCTGGGCACAAGGAGGGGCAGCACGGGCTCTGGCTGTTTGGGTGCTGCCTGTGGCTACCCAGCGGCTTCTGTGCAGTGGACAAGGACTCTGCATCTCTGCCTCCCTGTCAAATTCAGTTGAAACTGGTCAGGGGATTCTCAAGCTATGAGCAGGGGACTAAAGAAACAGATGGAGAGATGGAAAGCAGTATAAACTATCATTCCCTTAGTATGTTATATTAAAAAAAAAGTACAACTACAAGAACACCTAGTTTTCTATGATCAGACTCCTATTTCTAGTACCACATATTAGCATGCTCAGACTATATATTTGAGCATTGCATCTCTTTGGTCTTGGAATCAGCATCCTTTCTAGAGAAACTACATGGCTGGCTAATTACCACATGCTCATAAGTACATTAATTACATACCACAGGCTCTTAGTACAGAGAAAGAAACAGCTCTGCACATGACGGATTGTTTGTCCATTGCAGTACAGGCAAAATACACCTGTGCTTGACACATGCTTCACAAGAGCAGAGGTACGGGAAGGAGTGCAAGGGAAGACAGGAGAGCAGAGATCTCACGAGCAGTGTTTGAGGTTGTTGCTTTCTTTACAAGTGAGCTTTATGATTCAATCCCTGTTAAATTCTCCAAGTTTTGTTTTAAGATTGTGAGACTGAAACTCAAAATGAAACTCAGCATCTAGTATCTCCCAATTTCACAACATCAGCATGAAAAACTCCTAATTTTGCATAATTTGATTTTTAATCAAAGCCTCAGTTCAGCCCAGGTTTGCTCCAGAGTATCATTAGCTGCAATGAAACACTAAGATTGCCAATAAGCACAACCTATTTTGCATCCACAACGAATCCCAGCTGAGAAGTGAGTTTTGTGTGGTTTCAAGGTTAACATTTCACACATCTGAGAAGACTCATCCCAAGCCTCTTGAGGTCAGGGGGAAGCTGTGGACTTCAGCAAGCTTTGAGGCAAGTCCTCAGAGAAGGATGGGGGACAGCCTTTTCGGTCCTCCGACAGGGACTTGTGTTGTTGGAGAAAACACTCACTGGGAGCTGCCCGGGTGGTGGAGGTCCCTCTGACCCACCATTCTGCCCTGTTTTCTCCAACACACGCTTACTTTTAGCCATCCAAAAACCTGCAGAAACCGCCCCGCCACCAAAGCTGAAGCCTGAGGAGCTGCGCCACGTGCTCCCTGCAGACACCAGCCACCCCAAAATATACTCCTTCCCCTCACCTCAGCTGGGATGGGTGACCACCTTGTCCCTTTGGGAGCCAGCAGCCTGGCATGACCGGCCTGGGGAGCCCAGAGGCCCTCAGCCCTCACCACCATAGCTAGCAGAGCCAACCACCCCCAAGCTCTGGCAGAAGGCACCAGAACGAGGGGCCTGAG
>NW_010108750.1:0-2190 GCF_000699245.1 Pterocles gutturalis
CTCTAACATTCTGTGATTCTGTGAAGTAAAAGCCAGTTGATGAGCCAGATATGTAAAACGAAAGCTGAGAAACAGCTGACTAGAAGAACACAGCAGTGTGAAGGGCTATATGCAAGGAAAAAAAAAAAAAAAAAATCACATTTGCCATACCCATCAGGAATGAAAGCTACAATATCTGGGAAGCCAGATGGCCATGGGTAATTCAACTATATTGACAGAAAAGAGATATTACAAAAAAAAAAAAAAGAATAAAACTTTGTAACTAACATACATTTCACATGGAGGAACTCAGAACAATCTCAATTAATTGGAACAAGAACAGGCTAGATAGTGGTATTTTAAGTAGAACTTGAGGATAAATTAAGAAGTCAGCCTTTGCAAGTCATGCTTGCCAATTTCTCATCATTAGTCACCTATAATATTGAATAATAACTATATGTTGAATTAAATATTTTGTTCATTTCTTACCTTTAATTGCACTCTGAGGTGTCAGGTACCAGAACTAAAGTATATTAAAAAAACACACTTTTATTTCAAGTTCTGGAAAGCGTGTTGGACAATTCAAAAGCATTTTGACAAATACCAGAGCACCAACTGAAGTAGTTGAGAATTCGCCTATTATAAGGAAGACACCAAACAAGGTTCAATGGCTGGAAGTTAAAGCCAGATTAAAAAGCAGACTAATAGTAAAGTGTACTCTATTGCGAGAATTTTTATTCTCTCATTACCCATCTTGAATGGCTCTAAGGTGTCTTAAATCTGTATAGGGTAAGTTTCTAAAAGATATTCTCCCACAGAACTCTGAACCTTACAGAAGCATAATTTACTGTAATTTGTTGGCCTTTATTTAAATGCTATTTATAGCCTGAGAGTGGTTCTTGCTTGTTGTAGTTATTTCAGACCACGATTTTATCTTTTTTTCTTTCCCCATAAACTCACTCTTTTCATGCTCAATATTACTAACTGCATACTATGACTGGTTATGGACTCTCTAGTATAAGACAGACATATTTGATGAAGTCCAACCAAAAGCTACCAAGATGGTTAGAGGCACAACATAGAAGAAGCTGAGAGAAACAAGTTTGTTCAAAATTAAAACAAAGCTAAGGGGAAAGCCTTAGAGAAGATTGAGTGCTTCTCAGAGATGCACAGCTGAAGCATGACAGACAACAGACAACAGACACAAGTTAGACCATTCAAAATTTTAACTAAGTAAAGGAAAAAAGCTTATTGTGGTGGGTTAACCTTGGCTAGATGTCAGGTGCCCATCAAGCTGCTCTGTCACTCCCCTCCCTCAGCAGAACAGTGGCAGAAGAAAATAAGATGGAAAAAAACTTGTGGGTCAAGGTAAAGGTAGTTTAATAAAGCAAAAGCAAACAGAAGATTTATTCTCTACTTCCCATTAGCAGGAAATGCCTGGCTAGTTCTCAGGAAGCAGGGCTTCAGTAACCATAGCAGTGGCTCCAGAAGACAAATGTGTTAAATAACAAGTGCTCCCCCCTTCCTCCTCCTTTCTCTTTTATTGCTGAGCAGATATCATATGGTATGGAATATCCCTTCAGTCAGTTTGGGTCAGCTATCCCAGCTATGTCCCCTCCCAAGATCTTGCTCACACCCAGCCTACTGCTGAGGAGAGGGTGGAATGTTGGGGACACAGCCTTGATGCTGTGCAAGCTCTGCTCAGCAGTAGCCAAAACTCTGGTGCGTTATCAGCACATTTCTAGCTACCAATACAAAGCACAGCACTGCAAGGGCTGCTATGCGGAAAATTAACTCCACCTCAGCCAGACCCTATACACTAATTCACAGTAAGGGCAGTTAGTCTTGGCTCAGGGGCTAAAAGAAGATTGTAAACATTCATCCCTGGAGATATTTGAAAACCCAATTGCACAAAGCCCTGAGCAACCTGCCACAATTGTCCCTACTGCAAGCATGAGGTTAGACCATGCGACATCCACAGGTTCCTTTCAGCCTATGTGATTTTATGGTTCTAATTGGGCTCACTGAAAATTTTGCCACACAACTAACTGGGCTTATTGACAATATTGCTATCCAATGGGAGAGTTCAAGTTGTAAGCCTTAAATAAGATTTTCAAGAAAGCAATAGTAATAAATTTAGGATATGTTAAAATCCTAAATATGAATCATCTCAATTAAGGCTTTGGTGTTGGTTATGCTTTACTCATATAT
>NW_010108750.1:2233-8067 GCF_000699245.1 Pterocles gutturalis
CTTGAAAACAATATTAGGTACAGAGATAAGGTTGGTAGACCATTTAAAAAGAAATATACTTTTTTCTTCCCTTCTAAGAAAATGTTTATGTATAAATCATCCAAGTAAATGGAAGAATAATTTTCAATGAAATCATTGGTAACCCAAAAGCCTTTCGACATGTGGTCTTTAAGCAGTAAAGTATTTGAATTACTGTTAATTTTATTAAATCTTCTCAATAGTTTCTGTAGTACAGATTAGGAATCCCATCTCGGCAGTATGAAATAATCTGAGTTTAAAAGTTGATGCAAATTAAATTTAAAGCTTTTTATAGCTTCGTTTACTATTCATACATCAAGGCAAGAGTTCAGCAAGCAATCAACATATGAAATATGAAGTGACAGTACTAGAAGCAAATTATTTAAAGACTACTTAAGACAGCAAAAGCACCTTAGGAAGAAACTGGGAGTACCTCTGAAAATCTCAGAAATTACATCTTAAAAGCTAGAAAATTACCATATGATAAGGTCAAGAGCGGTAAAGTAGATAACACATTTTTCATGAGAAGTGCGGTTAATGTGCAGCTGGGGTTTTAACAATTCTTTAAAGTATAAGATATAGGGTAAGAATTCTTCGTACATTGGAATGTTTAGTTCCCTTCGGAATATGACATAGTAACCAATATAAGAATTGATTTGAGAACTGATACACAGCACATAAACTATTCACTAGAATGAATCCCCAAGAAAAAACCTTGCATATAACAATTTTAAGATTAATTTTTTTGCTGAAGAACTATAAATTATTGAGCTTCTTTAGAAGGCCGCATTATTCTATTTTAATTACAGATGTTTAATCTTTCTTCATCTCCACTTAATAGCTTCCTCATCTTCACATCTGTTCAAAAAGTGTTTTGATTTCTACATAAATATCTCAGATGGTTCATAGCACCCCCAACCGTCTATGAAAACAAAACACAAAAGCATTTGAAAAATATCTTATTTCTGTATTATTTGTGTCTCCAATGGCTTGCAATATGCATGTATTCACAAATAACAGACGATTTTTTATCAAAAGAAGTGACAAGAAGTGTAAGGCTCTGGCCATCTACTTTTATCCAGCAGCAGCTTGGCCAGCTGCTGACTCTTGATCTAACTCTGGAAAGGCTCTGCAGGAAATCTACATCAGAAGACAGGAAAAGAGGGAAATAATTTTAAATATTTCAATTTACACATTTTATTAGATTTTGTCCCAGGTAAGCAGAACAGTGTTCTTGTTGTCGTGGGAAAATGAACTGCATGTATGAATGGTTTAAAAGGGCCAAGGAGATACAATAGAGTAGAAGAAAAGGAACATGTTACTCTGAGTGTTAATCTGTGGTAGGAAGAGAATAAACAGCTTCACAATAGTACAACCTGTCTGGAAAGCAAATCTAAACAGCCTCTTCTTCATCAGGCTGTATTAACTCTTGTCTGCATTTCTGGGAAACTCCTTTCCTTTTGGCAAGTGTTGGCAATTTGATGCCTGTTGGCTGTCACCCTCCAAACATCAATAGCAGAGGCAGCCTGAGCAAGACTAGAAATGCTGAAACAGTGAAGCACATATGGTCACCTGCTGCGGCAATGCAGGCCCATCCAAATTACACAACACAAAAATCACTTCTTAATTTCAGTGTAGGCCACTTGTTACCTTCCGTCCTTGACACTGTTTGAAAAATAGATCTAAGTAGGTAAACACATGCACTGTCAGGCTTGCAGGGGCCAGTGAGTGAGCCACAACCTTCACAAGAAACATACCTGCTCATTTGTGAGCAATGCATCTGAAACAAACAAAGCATGTAGCAACTATAGCAAAATGTAATGAAAGTCAGTATAAAGAAAGGGACTTTTTTCAGGACTTAATTTATGCCAGTCATGAATGACCTATGCTTTACATTACCTAGGTCAACAAATCTTATAGTTCCATTTACAATTTTATCTGAAAAAACCCTGAAATCCTAACAATAATATATATATATTCACATTTCTGCATTTAAACCTTAGACACCATTCAATTTTCACATTCCCCAATGCAAGCAGACCACTGTCTTGCTGCTGAACAAAATGCTAACATGTAATATACCATTGATTATACAAAAATGTGGAATGGCAAAAAGAGGAAACACACTCTCTCATTTGATTGCCATGAACCCCATACAAAGTTTGAAGAGGGTTGGGAGTGCAGCTGGGAAGAGTTTCTGCTCAAGGTTTACAATGGAATGGCAGTAAAAAGGTGTGCTAGAAAGCTGATGTTCCTATTACATCACCCAATGCACTGAGACAGAAGGGAAAATACTAAATTGTGTAATTAAGTATTGTATCAACAGCACGTGTTGTTTTGACAATGGCATCCCAAACTCCACTGCTTGTACTTCATTACTCCTTGAGCTGCTTCTGGCCAAAAAGAGAAAATAAAGACAAGATTTAGAAGAAGTTCCTCTTTCTTTATGAAATGGGACTGACGCTTTTCAGTATATATTATTCAGAAGTAGCACATAAGGCAGGAGTATTACTTATCGGCAAAATGACTTGACAAGCATTGCTCACTTTAAGTGCTGCCCACACTGAGAGGAAGAGTAGTGACAGAGCATTAAGAAAATTAATCCCTAGATGGCACCGTTACTCTGTCATTTTTACTGTGTAAATCCTTCCTTAGTCTGGGAAGGAATAGAGCTGGTGGCTTTGCAGTACAATTTCTTAGCGGATCTGTGGCAAGCATCACAGGAATGACTTCACAATTCCTATTGCTTTCCATTCAGTTCATGAACACATATACCCCTCACCTTTTGCTCAGGTTGCCTGCACATCCTTTATTGTCATATGTGTCACAAAGCCAGGGCACATGTGACAACAATCTGCATTTTACAAAAATACTTCACTATCACTGGCTGCAAAAGAAAATTGAACTATACTTTTCACACTTTCTAATATTTAGAAACAAAAATAGCTTTATAACCTAACTTCAAGATGCCCTGAAGATCAAGACCTCCTACAGCCCAGAAAGCAATGCAGTCTAAGCACTACATTTATTGGACTTTGCCTGTGTGACTGTCTCGCCACCGCTCCGCTGCGTTTCAGCACCATCTGCTGGCACACACACCAGCAGCAGCACAGCAACTCGCTCTGAAATTTATGCCTTCACTTTCTGCTTGCCATACATTTTTCCCTTGTTAAAACATGGAGCAATGACTTTTTTTTTGTTCCTGGCCCATGTTTTAGAAAGTTTAATTTACATCAAAAACATACAAAATGTGCTGGTATTACTTCAGAAGTAGAGAACTGTCACGCTTGAAGTGATGTCTCACTTGGCTTCTGGACACAGAACAGTGCAGGAATCTTGAACAGCAGACAAACTCCAAAGTTGAAAATTAAAGTAAAAGGAATAAGGTCAGATGAGAAACGGAAGATAACTACTTGAATCAGGGTTAAGATTAAGGACAACACAAAATCTTTTTTATAGCTCCTGCTCATGTGGATGTTTAAGCACTTGGTAATTCTAAACAGCACCAGATGAAAAACATACCTCCGTATTTTGCCAAGCAACAGCATCAAGTATCAAAATACCTAATATCAAACTAAAGGGGAGCATTGGCCATTGTATTAGAGCATATCCTGTAACATAGGATGTTTTCTTGACAATTGTGCATCAAGTTTTAACCTTGCAGGGTCTACATTTCATTAATGTTTAGAAGTAATAGGAAAGGAAAAAAAATGTGTAAGATGCATAAAATCCAAAGCACATTGTCATGTAGCACCTTAACATGATGAAGCTGTGAATTACTGTAATACTTCGGATGTTGCATTTATTCTCAGACTCCAGACAGATAATCATCAAATCAGAGATCTGAATTTGTCATCATCCCCCCTCCAATTTTATATTTGAAAACAAATTAGACATTATAAAAACATAAGTCAATTTTAAGAATTTTACTGTAAGCATCATATACATCAGTACTGCTTACCTTAATACACCACGGCATAAATATATATGGAGGGGGAGTTGTGTGTAGTTTTTGGTGCAGGTTTTTGGGTTTGTGTGCTTTTTTTTTTCTTTACTAGTGATGAAGTTTTCAGCCTTTCCTGCAGCTATTCATTCTCATCGTCCATACGCTTTGGTACTCAGGGTAGTTTAAAACTAAAAGGAGCTTTTAGAAAACTGAGCCTGCATGGCATATACACGCCCCATATTTTTTTAAACTACAAAAAAGCACTAAATGTAAATGACATGTACACTGAATACAGAATGCTTCCCTGATATTCTTAAGCCTTGGGGTTCATCAAGTCAGAAGCTGTTGCACAATATTTAAGAAAACCTTTAAGGAAAAGCATTTCTAAGGCTAGTAACTAATTACTAGCAGTAATAGTACATGGCTTAATATCTGCAACCAATTTGCATCATTCAACTAGCTTTTTCTTTATTAGAGTGAATCTCCAAGTCTGGTATTTAAATGGAAAAGGTTTAGACGTTGCAGAACTTGAAAACACAGATATCTCCAGGTGCTTTGGTCATAAAATATAGATATACACTTCCTTTAATATTCTAAAAAACACACAAAGTTTTTCAACAAATTATTATTTCAACAATTCATGTGTTTCTGAAAGGTGCAGGGTCTCCCTCCTCCCCCCTCTTAAGGTAATTTTCAAGTGGTATCATATGCTTTTGAAAAGAAGAAACATAATTTCCTAAGGTTACATACATGTCCATAAAAAACTGTGATACAGATGAGATCACCCTTTGAATAAATATTTACAACAATTTGAAGAATTCCCAAAAGGAAAGCAATTGCAAAGACAGCTATGGCAATAAAAGGGTGGAATGCTCTTCCCACTGTACTTATGGTGTGTCTGTATTCAATCAAGCAAACTGAAGCAGCTGAAGTTCAAAATTGAAAATAAATCTAAGTGGTTACAAGGAACATACGTATGCATTTACTGCATACAGAAAAGGATTTTAGTCTTAAGTGCTTGTTACTATACCTTAATGAACATGAAGGTCTAGACATTGCTCTTCTAATTTGAGAATTAATTTCAAGGAATGGAGGATTAACCAACAACTAGAAGTATTCAGCCCAAATCAATTAAGAAAGGTTTGATTATTTTTTTAATCTGAAACTCTGAAAAACATTGCATGTTGAGACATAAGAAACGTTTTTCTTAGAATAACAGTACACATTCTTTTTTCTACAATTTTTTTTTTTTTACAAATTGATTGGAGATAAAAAGTGATATTTATCTGAGCAATTTTCAGATTAATTTCTCATTTTCTGAGAATGAGACAACTTTGTTTGCCAGATCAACTACTTCAATACATTTGCAGACGTGAAATTGGGTTTTATTACTAGGCTTTATTTACTGTCCGCCAACTTGTCACATGCCATATAGAGTTTCCAAGCTGCCATTTTAATTTAGATTCCTTTTATGCACAGAAAATTGACTTGGTATGTACATTGGCTTACATTTGTATTAATCTTGCCATGTCATAACCATGCAAAAGCAGAAACATGATCACAGCAAATAATGTACAATCATATTTTCTGTTGTTTTTAAAGCCCTTCAAATAATCAGTTTTTGCTTTGAGACAAAAAAATTAAGAGTAAAGAAAATCTGAAAGGGGCAGTGGAAAAAAAAGCATTTTAAAACTGCAGAACTACACGGGCAACACTAGAAAAGCATAGTCTCTTCCTCATCTAGCTTCTGAGATTAAGCTTCATCTAATTATATTAGATATTAAGTCTCAATATATTCTCTTGTAAACACTGTTTGATATAGAATACTGATCAAATAGAAAAACCCCAAACCACCCCCAAAAACACTCTT
>NW_010108750.1:8098-41805 GCF_000699245.1 Pterocles gutturalis
TCACACAGAGTATACAAGAGAAAGAATGAAAAGAACAAGTAACGGCTAAGGGAAGGACAGACAGACAAATGCCTCAAAAAGCCAGAATGAGATATACATATATACATGTACCGCCTCCCCCACTCCTTGCCTTATACAAGGCTGGACAGTCAGCTGGATGATTCTGGGCCATGTTGAGCCTGTTGCCTAAGCACAGTAATACATTTTCCCACAGCTGTATTTTAGAAAGCTTTCCTGCTCCTGGAGTAAGTCATACAGACATGATGGCTTGAAGAGCCCGGACACAATGGTTTTCAGGGGGTTTGCACGTTGTAGCATAACACCAGCCTACGTCTCAACACTACATAATAATATTAGCTGGGGAACTAAATTTCTTACAACACCTGAAGGTTTCCAGCTACTCTATAGAGGCTGTATTGCAGTGTGACCAATAGATTCAGCAAGGATTTTTACTTAGGCAACGTTGCATGATATGAGATTATTGATGCTGCATTTCCCAAGCTTCTGTTCTCTTCCCACATCACCTCTGAAAGCCTATCCCTATTCATAATTAGCATAGGCAGAGGGCTGTGCTGACACAGCCAGTTGGTTTGGTTCTGGGAGACAGTTGATATCTTAACAAATACTTCTCATGCTGCTTCTACCCCTTAACCACACATCCATGGTCTGTAAAATACTGATTTAATGTTAACTTGTTTCATATAAATTCTGCTCACACAGGACATTCTACACCATGCTATTATATAAATCAGAAGATAACTTTTGTTTGGTTGCTGCCAGAGTTCAAACTGAAGGCGTGCTGTAAGAAAACTTCCTTCAGAAGTTCCTACCATGGAGAAGATGTAAGAAAACGAGAGAATGCTTCCCTGTAGTAAGTTAAAAAAAATGTAACTCCAAAGTTATTATGAAAGGAGGAAGATCTGCTTTCTTTTCATATGTTATCCCTATGAAATAAAAGATCACGCAGGTTTAAATAAATTCTACCAGAGCTCCTCCTATGGCAACTGAGACATAAAAATTATGGTTACTAATTTGATGCTACATAGTATTAACAAAGCTTTTTAGCCTAGACACTAACATGCTAGTTTTAGTCCAGAGACCCAGGAGCTCTGCAGGCTACAGGTACTCTCTAGGCTTCCCTGGGCTGTTGCAGTCACAAGCTGTCCGTTGTGAACAATATCGTGGCATTCAAAACACCCCACCAAGACCAGCACTCTGTTTGGCTGTACTAGAACAAAAAACTGACAACATAAGAAAAAACTAAAGACTGATAGTGGAAAATAATGAAGTAATAAAGTTTTCTGCATTAAAAATAGAATGTGGAAATTTTGTTCTAGATTTCACGGCATTTTGCAAGATTATAATTCTCAACAAATATGCTGTCTCCAAGTCTGTAGACTCTTCTGTTTCAGGAACTAGCACGTAACTCAGTCCTTTAAAACCCCCATAATACTTCTCTATTTCATCTGCACCTCTGCTCCTCTCTGTATAATACAAAATATATTTTTGCCACCATAGCAGCACATTTTACAGCAATAATACTGTAATCCAAATAGTAATACACAACATATGAAAGTAAGCACAAATAATTAGAAACACCTCCATCATGTGAAAATAATGTACTTGGCACCACTGAGCATTTGGAGTTCATTCTCATTCACATATGCTCTTCTCAGAGGCTAATCTCTTAATCAGGCAAACAACTGCTACGAAATATAGCTAGTGGAAAAGCAGCTAACAAATCTTGAATGAACTTTTACTGATATTCTACTTGAGTGATTTAAAATAGCATGCAAAATATATGATCAGTACAGAAAACATCTGTTATAACAAAAATTTAGCTCTATCCTTAAACAGTATTTCAAAACAGATAGTAAAAGCAAACAAAGAAACTTCTTTCCTAAAGTTAGAAGTTTACAAAAAGATCTTAACTTGCTTGGATACAAGAGAAAGAAAAAAAACCAGGTCATACAAAAGCACTGCTGTGCTAGAGGAACCAACTCTACCATTTGCTAAGCATTTATTTCTTAAGATCACCAGGAAAAAGCTAGTCCTTTGGGGTATCCATCGTCAGGATGAGCACTTTCCCAGATTTTTTTCACTACATAAGACAATAAAACATGGTCTTGAATGCAGTGTCTAACCCACTACCTATATTAGACATTTACTAAAATCCCTCTGCATCATTTCTCTTTCTCCTTGTACAGATAACAACAGAAGCAACTCCAAGGTTTCAGGGTATCCCTATGAGACACTCATTTAACACGGAATAACACTATGCTGTTTTGATGTAACCGAGTGTTTTGCTTCCTGAATTCAGCAATGAAGTGCCCCTCCTTTTGTTTTCTCCCACCATAACCACATTACTCCCATGAGCTCTGTGTGCTGTGAGGAGCCTTCTGCTGGCTACAGAGGACTATCAAACACAGCCTCCTCCAAGGGGTATTCTCATTGTCCTGAGCCAAATAAAAATGAGAATTGAGATCAATGCAGCTTAATCACCAATTTAAGTGAATCAAGTTTTGCTTTTATTTCTGAATTATATCCAAGCTGTTCAATTTCTGCTAAGATCCAGTAAAGTTTATTTTAGAAAAATTTTTTTTAGAAGGACCTATTTAATGTCCTAATCTTTATCAGAAAGGGTTGGCAAGGAAAGAATATTAGAAGGATAAAGAGAGGTAGGACAGGAAGGAAAAAAAGGAAAATATTAAAGAAATCCACAACAATGTACAGCTAAACTTGAGCATTTAATTATACAGTTATTACTGTTAAAACCACTGTTTAAATTTGATCCATATTTTCCAAGTGGTGAATATCAGGCTAACATTCTATCCTGATGCTCATTTGATATTTAAAATTGGTCTCTCACTACTAGCTATTGCTAGTATCCTAGTATTTTATCCTTTTATTCTATTCAAATAAGCCTGGACAGTGTATTGAATTTTTTTCCTGTTAATATTGTTATGATATCCAAACTTAAAAATCCTTCTCTATTAAATAAAGCCCCTAACGACTTAGAAAGATTCCAAACATAGCATTTAGAACCTACAGGTCCAGGTAAATGTCAAAAAATTGGATAAAAATTAAGAAACCTATTCTCCTTTTAAATACAAGCTTGCCTGGGGGAATGGACTGGAAATTTAAAAGGATTTTTTTTTTTTTTCCCATTTAATATTAGTGATTGGCAGCAAATAATATATGCTCAAATATTTTCCCTCTCATTTCCTTTCTAGATTCCAAAAGGTACAATGAGTCTATATTAAATTTACGTAGACTAATACTTTCTCAAGTTAATTTTTCAAAAAGATGTTCTTTAACTCTGTAGCGGAAACATTTTCCTGATGATATTTAAGCAGTGAAACCTACTTACATACAGTGAAAAAGGAAACAGTTTAACTGATACTGAGGGTCAAAGCTGAAGACAATAACAGCACAATTCAGTAAGGAAAGTCAAGATTTCCATTTTTATCTAAGATTTATTTTTACATAAATTCTTTTACAATAGCACTCCACGAGTTTTCTCCAAAACCAGACCATGAACTCTGTTTTTTATATTGCAGATCCTTTATCCTCAAGGAGTTGCACGTGAGTTACTGAAGGTTGATGTCAGTTTAGGGAATTCTCTACCCCATCCAGCTATAAAGCCTACTATTCAGTAAGGAGCCTCAGAACAAAGAGAATGTAAGTGATGAACAGGCACACGAGAGGATCGGTCTGGTAAAAAGCTGAAAATTCCTTGCTTAATATCCATTAACAGGAAAAAACTTATGAAAGTAATTATTTATCAGTATATAAATCCAATTGACTGTATCAAACTTTTAGTGTCAAGCTGTCACTATTTGGACAAACAATCTAGACAGTAAAATGCATAACACTAATGTATCTAGACAAAGTATGTGTTATCACAAATTGACCTGACATACAATATGGACTTTAAAATTCTTAAGACTACTTGTGATAGAGGATAATACCTTTGCCTAGCTTTCCAAGAATGGAAGATAGAAGAAGGCTGTTGGGTTGTTTGGTGTGGGTTTTGGGTTTGGGGTTTTTTTGGCTTTTTTTATATATTTTTTTTTAAATTATTTCTTAGACATTTGAAAGATATTGCAAAGAGTAGGTGCTAATGAACATATTGGAGCTAGCCAATCTTGAAGGCACAGGATACGGTCTTGTACAGCCATCACTCTTTTGATTACTATTAGAAGTGTGAATTTCATCCTATGTACAACAGCGCTCAAGTATTTTATATGTAGGTGGTGTGTGTCCAAAGTTTAATGAAAATTTGTTCTTGTAGTTCTCCAAAGAGAGTAATTTATCAAAATACTGTAATAAGTGTGAATGGTAGTACATGATTAATTGTTTTTGGAGATGTTAAGGCTCTACATAATTTTTGAGAATCTAAGTATGCTTACTAAAGTCGCATTACTTCTCACTTCAGGACATTTCATTTCTGAACAAAAAACGTTTACAAGTAACAACAGCATAGCTGAAAAAACCTCAGTGAGGCATCAGGTGTTAGATTTCAATAAAAATATGCAAAAAAATCTGACCTGAGCTATTTACCTATTCAATATTTTCTAAAATTTCATTCTGCATCAGTTTCGATAAAAGTACAAAGTTTGAAGAAACCAGCCTTTCCAGGATCAAACAGCAGCTATTTGCGATCATATTTAGAGCAGATGCTGAGACAGAATTCGATTGTACCATCTCCTCATTTAGGATGAACACATTTCAAACAATTCTGTTTACTTCTATGTTCTACACTACTCTCCAGAACAGTAATTTTTTGAACTTTGATTTATTAATGAAACCCCGTTAGAAGCATTAACTGCTTTTTAATATTTAGTAAGTCAGCATGCCACTAACACTTGTTTTTTTGCTATATCTTAGTGACTCAAAAATCTGATATGAGAGAATACACCTCACTAAATTTCAATGATTAAGCCTCGGTGTAAAATACTTGAAGTTGCTTGCATCTTCACAAATCAGTGCATTTTCTATACTAACACCTTGTAAATAGGTATTAACTTTTCTGCTTTTGTATAGCTTATTTAAAATATCATGCAATACAGAGTGATTTTTCCCTCCCTTTTGCTCCAAAATTAATAGAATATCTTACTATCCTTAGAAACAGGTAATGAAATAAGATTTTCTGTATTTCAGTAGTCACCTTCACTCAAATAACTGACTTATGATGTCAAGCTCAAATAGAAAGGATCAACTGTTCAATATACTGTAACCATTTAGGCTATTTATTAGGCCTATTTAGGCTGATTTTATTTAGGCTTATTTTGTCCACCTATTTAGGAGGACAGAAAAACATCACAACTGAAATTGGGCATTCTACTTTTCTTCTAGCATGTATAAATCAGTAAAATACAACTGAATTATAGAGGCTTTTTCAATTTTTCTATCATTCCCAGGTGCTATTAAAAAATACCGGACAAGTACTAGATTAAAAATTTTCCAATTTGCAGTTCCAGACTCTCTAATATTTTTTGCTTATTGCATTTGCACAGAAGCAATTTGTATTTACAATTTCATACTGTCTCTAGTTAAACCTCCTTGAAACTTGTGCTTAGTCAGTAACTGCAGAAAATTAGTTTTTAACTAAGTTGCACCTAACTGTAACAGTGTGTGTATGACTTGGTCCCTTGTGGCTGCTTATAAACTTAGAGAAATCAGCGTCTTCGATATCAGCAACTGAGCTCATTTAAGTCATATGCAGATTCATGCTCCACAGTTGAGTTCAAGCCCTATGACCACAGACAGAGAATAAATATGATTTAAATAAGCATGTGTCTCCCTGTGTCCATCTACACAGATACCCACACAGTATTCTTTTCTCTTTTAAACATGTATGCTTACTGTTTCATAAAACACAAGTTCAAACAAGCACTAACAAACATGAAAGTTTAAGTACTTGTATGCTGGGAAGTACCAGGTATAAAGGGAAATTAGGTCACTCAATTTTTTTCCCCTCCCCAGTATTTGTTTTTGAAAAACAATAAAAAAATTACAGAAAATTAGTTCCTTGCTGATTATTTCACAGACATTATACTATAGCCTTGTCATTCAATTGTTCCTATGTGTTAAATGTTGAAAAGCAAATCATGACTTGAAAATTACCCAGTTCCCATATTTTCCCACACTTCTTGCAGTCTAACATGACAACCTACTTAAACTTTGCAATTAATCCTTCACCTGATTTAGCCAATAGAAGAGACCACTTTAGCTTCCTGTATTTCCAGTCCCATTTTCACTCAACTCATGCATAAAGCAATTCAGTTCTTGATTCTGACAAGAGCTAAAAAAACTAAGATCTTGAGAGACAGATTCTCAAATATTACTTCTATTTCTTGAGCTTGCATTGTACCAAATCCTTAAGAGACACAATGTGGATCAGCCTTTTTTCAGGGAAATACAGGTGCTTGTGGTTAGCACATACTCTGGCTGACCACATGCCATGATAGAATGAAGCATTCTGAACTGATCTGTGGAAGAGCGCTTGCACCAACTACTCAGCAGCAGGATTTACAAGTCCTTTTAGTTACATGAAGTTTTCAGTCCCGTTGCTGTCCCAGTAGCATCCCTACAGCACATGTTCAAACCACGATTTTCTTTCCCAAGGCTTATAGCAGCAAAACAGCAAGACGCACAACCTGGCACAAATCCACCACTGTGCTAACTTTTAAGTACCTACTAAATCACAGTGACCACAGGCAGTCACAAAGAAAGTCTCATCTTTTTTTTTTTTTTTTTTTAATGTGCAAAATCAGCAGTTTTCCCTAGCTACATTCTCAGAAATGACTAAGCTGTTCCTCTCTGTTAACACAAACAAATAAGCTAAAAATCAACCTGTGCCTGACATCAAGCACAGCAAGTTTTCAGTCCAACCACCTCTACTTAAATGAGGTTTTAGATCAAGGATGTTATCCAAGAGGAGTTAAAGTCTTTCTTACTTCAACTACTTTCACATTACTAGAAATAAATGTTTAATCTTAAGTATCTTATCAGACATCAAGTATCTTAACTATACTAAAGTCCAAAGAAGGTACACAAGCTTTTATGAACCTTGTAATTTTAAGTGACACTCTGATATTTGACAGCAACTTTTAAGGTTTAATACATATAAGTCCCATCTCATTTTATCAAGCAAAGGACTTATCTATGTGAACTTTTTTTAATTTAAAAGTTTAATAGAAAAATTTAAAATAAAATTGTACTGAAAGATAATCTTACTCAACATAAGGAAAAAATCATGCCATGTTTCATGTGGTTTTGTTTTTTTTTTATAAAAGTAGCTTTTTAATCATGGCACAGTGATTTTGAATAGGATTCTAATATAGGATAAAGTCAACGGGGCTACAGAACTTAATGACCAAAGAGGTAAAATTTTTCCCACACAAAGCTGACCATATTCAGCATTAATAAAAATCATAAGTTAAATAAAACAGTAGTTAACTCCACAGTCCTTTAATAAATGTTATCCTATGAGGAGATTGTTGCCTCCTTATAAATGCAAAGCTGCTTTTTGAAAAACCTCATTGGATAATTTATTTATATTTTCTATTTAAATAATCCTAGCCACTATGACAAAAAGGAATTTTGTATATACTTAAGGAAGGCTTATCAAACTAGGTCTTGGAAAAAAACTGAAAAATATATTCAGCCAGTCTTGAAAACAGATTTTAGAAAGCAAAATACATTATTTTCTCTCTGTGTGAATTACTGCTGTGTACGCAAAAACATGTTATAAGTTTCAAAAAGATAAGGAAAAAGTTACTTATTACAATGTTAAATTCAGATTAGTTGTTTATATTTATGAAAAATTACTCTGCTAACACATCGCTGGAATCCAGCACTGTGCTTTAGGCTTGATACAAAGGACTGGAATTATGTTCTATGCTTTCCCTGCTGGGGGCAATATGACTCCACTTGTCTTCAATGAATGACCAGAAATTACAGAGGTGAAAAAACTCGAAGCACTTTAAAATACTAGGCTGCATCCCCAAAGTAGAATGGGGGTGCTGGCACCAAAAATGTATTAACGAAATTTATCAGTAACTGTAAATGTGAAGAGTCTCTTGAAGTGGCTGGAGAAGGCTGGGTGCTTTTTTATTGTTCCTTCTGACACAGAAGAAATAAAACAAAAAAAAAAGTCACCATACTAATCAGTTAAACAGTCAAGGGCTGTGCACACATCAGCTATGATTTATATAAAACAATACCACAATCTTGCAAAATAACAACTTAGGTCCTCCAAATCCTTTGCAAACCTGATGCTTTTGTGAACTTCTTGTGAAATTGTTTTGATAAAAAAGATTAAAGAGACAGCAGTAGATAAATAAGAACTAATGTGAATAGGCATGTCAGATCAAAAAAAGGAATTAGACAACTTTCAAGCCACGTTAGTAATCAACACAGTATTTTTTGCTTAAAATTTTGCTGTCACATCAAGGTTTACATATTCAAATACATTCAAAATAAGTGTTTCTTACTTAGTAAAGAAGTTACGATGTATAATGCCACCTACTGAAAAATACTTTTTAATTCAGCCCTCTGTTATTTTCTTGCTTATTATGAATTACATTTATATTTATAAATGTGACACCTGGAAGATTCTGATTCCATTTCATTTATCATGCATCCACCTCAAAAGCAGCCACATTTGGGTTTTACCTTTTTTTTCCTCCTGTCCACAGATGCTTATAAAGTTTGCCAAATTTTAATCTTTCATCTAGCTTTGTATGCTACTATCACCCTTCACACATTTCTGAACAGAATAAAGAACACTCCAGCTCATTTACAGAAATATTTAGCTATTATATTAGGAGGAGAGAAATGGCTTATTATTTAAATAGTGATGAAACAACTTTTAAAATGACTGTGGGGTTTCTACTTCCTTTGTAATTAAACAGATTTACTTGAACTCCACACAAGACTGAAAGAAAAAAAAAAAAAAGAATTAAGTAATGGACTTCCTTTGAAGTCCCTGGAAAAAAAACCCCAAGTTCCACATACAGAGGTGTAAGGGTTCATAATTTCTCCAAACACTATCTGTACTAAGCTTTCTGCTACTCAGTCATATACACTCTGTAAAACTGTTCTTAGGTTTTCCCATGTTCCAAATATTTGGTGAATTGAGAGAGACGATGAAGTAATTTATACAGTATATGGAACTCAACTAATTTTTACATCTGCTTACTTTTAACCTTGTATCTTAATCTTGATAAGAGTGCATTTAATCTTCCTTTCCCCAAACACAACAGACTACCCTCACTTTTGTTGCCTCTGCAGAGCTGATGGAATAACATGACATGTTTGCATTGCAACATCATATTTCATTTGTACAAGGGGCACACAGACCTTGAAGATGGCAGCATTAGGACTGTAGACTTAAAGAGAACAGTGACCCTATCCTTAGAGAGAGTTTACCACACTACCCAGGGCAAGTTAAATCATTGCTCCTTCATAAGGTAGTTATTTAAAAAAAATTAAAGAGAACTATAGTGTTCTGTCTATAAAGCAGCTTTCTGTCCTTGCCAAATACAGATTTCAAGTTGCATTTGACTCTTTGGAGGGGTTGCTTTTGATTAACTTGCGTACTACCCGCTCCACAAACTTCTGAATAATTTTTTGTTAAAACCAAGTGATATCACTGAACAATTTTAAGGCAAATCTATTGTACTCTTTTTGATGAGGAAAGCAGGAATATGGCTTTACTGACAATAGCCTGACCATACCTAAAGAGTAGCACCTCAGTTACCTCCTCTCACCTCTTCTTCAGGCCACACAAGTTTTCTGTGTGACAGCTCCACTGGAACCTTCCTTGAACTCATTTCATCTCCCTGAAAGTTAGTAAATACATGACAAACATGCAACTTTATACTGGCAAAGAAGAAGGTCTTGTCCCTCTTCCCTCCTCATCCCACTCCTATGCTGCTATTTCCTTTCTTCCTTCTTTCCCATACCTAACCTTCCATTCCTTGTACCTTTTCTGGCACTAACTGTATCTCTTCCATTAACTGATTTAACTCACTAGGATAGCTCAAAGTTTCCCAAACCACAAGCAGCTGCATGCAGTGACCTATTTTTCTGTTTTTCTGAGGGTAGCCCAAAAGGTGGTGGCAAGAGTACAGCCTCAAGCAAAGATGGCAGAGCAGAGGAAGGGAGAAGAATTCTCCCTTTTTTGGGGGTAGTTCCTAGAACATACATTTTTCCAACTCAAATTAACACAGCAAGATAAAATCTCTTAACCAATTATCTCAGCTCAGATGTGAGATGGCAGCTTAAGAACCAGTGATAGCATACAGAGAACTTGGACATTTTCTCTTCTCCTTCCATGGAGCAACATTTCTAGTCAACGCTGTTGCTTAAGGCTCTGACAGAACAGAAGTATCTTCTCTACAACATTAACATCTCAGAGTGCCTTGTGCATTCCAATGGCTTTCTGTAAGAAAACCTGCATATATAGGGTTCATTCTCTTCCACTTCCCAGCAACAGAAAAACAGATGCATCCATGAAGATTTAGAGAAATGAGGCAACTGCCAGCTGAAACCTTGAAGATTCCAGTCTTTGCAATACCCTGATAAGTTATGAACATTAAATAAGGTCCACTGGAGAGTTAAATTAACTTCTAACATAACCCAGTCATTTATTTCTATGCAACTAGGCTCTTGTTGTCTTCTCCCCTACCTCGCAAAAAAACACCCAGACCCTTAGAAGTTTATAGCAACATTTACACTCTTTACATTTTCCATTTTCACTAAATCAATATTATGCATAGTTCTGTCTTTTTTTTGTGTAAAAAAAAAATAACAGGTCGAGAGCCTATTAGAAAACTGAAAGGAAGGAGTTTATTCAAAGGCCCTTTGGAAGGTGAGAAGAATCCTTGCAGCTGTCTTACATATTATATATCTTCATATAAAAGGTCTCAAAGACCAAATAGCTCTGAGGAAGAAAAATAGCTAGACATAATTAAATAAGTTTCAAGAAAAAAAAATCTGTAAATGTAGATAGCAATATGTAAAACTGTGAGACAGAAAAATTACTTGAGCCTCAGGGCACAGTATGATAAAAAAGTGATCTAAAATGTCTCCACTGCTGAAAGATGAAGGCCTTATTCTACCCCCTTTCTCATCTACTCTTGTTGCTATCTTTACAGGTCAGTCTGTTCCCTGATATTTGGTCAATTATAATCTCAAAATCTTCCTCCTGAGCACAACATATGGGGGAGAAAATAATTTAAATCTCCACTGTGGAGGTATATCCACATGGTCTGGATAACAGCAACTGATACGGCAGCAATGCAAGTGTAAAGAGCATTTGAAAGGAACATCCAGAACCGCCTGTGAGTGCATTTGCTCCAAAAATTATAATGCTAGAGGAGACAGGAACTCCTGGTCAGATTAAACATAAAGCAGGAGACTACCACAAGGTTTTAAAGAGCAATCTCAAAAAAACCCAGTCTGAAGGAATAATAAATATTTGTAACAGGAGGGAAAAAAGAAAATAATTGAGGACAAAGCCTGGTTTGAATTCTCTCAAAACCAGAAATCACTGACTTTGCCACCTCCACTTAGATGCACCTTCCCTGCCAGGCACTGGGACAGCCCCCAGCATCGGGAGTGACACAGTGCAACAAGCAGGGGGACACACACAAAAAAATCACTCACATCTCTAAATGAGAAGGTTTGGTTTTTTTCAGAGAAGGGTTAGCGGTGGGAGGACATGGGAGTTGGGTTTGGCTTTGTTTTTTTTTTTTTCCCCCCTGCAACACATCACCTCAGACACAGAAAAGTCCAGACCTGCAAATTACTTTGGCAGATAAAACTTGGACTTAGGTTGCAGTTCCACTACAGCCTGACAGTGATCTGGTAGCTGCCAGCATCCATCCTCTCCATTAATGCATTCCAACTTAGAGCTGGTGCCAGTTTCCAGTAACCCTGTGAACCATTCACTGAACAACTTCAGTGGCAGACACTAAACCAATCCCTCTTGGAGCGTCCAGGTACTTTGAGTGGGCCTGAATACACAGACAAAACTGACTGAGGTGACCCAGCCCCTTGTCATTCGAATCCATAGTCTTCCAGGACTTGGATGACAGGCAGTCCACACAATATTAACAGAAAATGAACCCTCTAACCTTCCTTCAGAATTCAGCTGCTATCAGTTTGTTTTAAAACCACACCCAATAAATTGATGTTACCCTCTTTTAACGGTTACCAGCTATGACAATCAATGCTCATACAGCAATTCTGGTTCAGTTTTCTAATACTGCTGAGATTTGAGGCCCTTTCTCTAATCCTAACCATGCTTGAAGCTAATTTTAGGAAGTGCAGTCACTGTTGATTGCAATTCCCCAACAAAGCTGCATTTCAGGGAAGGAAAGACAATAAGTAAGAAAAAAGAAAGAAAAAAAGGTTACCTGTGATCCATTCCCTTGCACAAGGACTTCCTCCTGAATTTTGCATTAAGCAGCCAGTGAAGCAGCAGCCAAAGTCATAGAACAGATTTTTGCCACCTGATCCAACTACTCATTAATCCCATATAAAGACCTGTATTCCTGGCTAACACTGCCATCTGCGTCCCCACCAATCCTGCTCTACACCCAGCCTAAAGATGGGCCACAAAGGAGTGCCTGCTAAAGGAAACTAGTAATTTTTCTGTTCCCCAGCTTTCTATCAGCGTTTACTGACAGCAGTACAGTAAGATAGTACAAAACATTTCAAGGATGTGTGGTTCAATAAAGATTCCTCAAGAAAAATAATGTTTTCCCTAAACTACAAGTACTTTAAGAGATAATATTCAGAAGCACTAATTTTAGCTAAGGTAGCCTTCCTAGGAGACTTCTAATTGAGGAAAAGAAAATGCCTCTTCTCTCTATACCTAGCATAATACCACATGAATGCATTCACAGCTGGTGCTGAAGAAACCATGCCCATACCACATGTACTTCAGAAGCGTTTACCCCAGGCCAGCCAAGTCTAGCGCTGTGCATGAATGCCTAGCAAAGGCTGAAGCATATTTCCTCTTCACCTGGAGGCATCTTCTGGCTCAGTTTCATTTGCGAGGAATCCAGCTGTGCCCCTCCAAGACTGCTCCGGGATACGAACTGAGACATCTTAAGTGAGGAGATTTACAAGCGCAAGCCTGCTGCAAATGCTGATATAGACACACCCACAGACATAGTCTTAGATCCCCATATTTAGAAGTCTCACTTTATGTCTCCATAAATAATTATCAGATTCTTTAAATGATGAACAAGTCATTTGTATTTTCTTATGACACAAAGTAGCATAGCTGATCAAAGTAAATGATGCTATGATATGCAGAAACCAAGAAAAATTCCACTAGGAAAATGTGGTTTACATATTTTGATATAATATTGTTTTTTTCATGTAACACAATCTCCTAACAAAAAAGAAAAAAAACAACCAAACAAAAAACCAAACAAGAACATAAAACCCCACCCCAAACCAAAGAAAGAAAAAAAACACCAAGATTTGCCCAGAAAGCAAAACTAGGGACATAAATCAAATATGAAAAAATTCCTCTTGTAATTTTCAAATCAACTGCATTGTGAAGGTGGGAAAAAGAAATATAAACCAGTCAACTTCATAATGAAATAATTAGAACTGTTATATTCTGACCTTTTACTAATTCATTTACATAACATTCAGGTTTTTGTATTTTACTATATTAAGACTGTCTCCTTAGTACTCTGATCTTAAAATGAGGACTTTTGTCCTACTTAAAAGGAATTTATATACAAATGTTCTGTTCCCTCCTCTAAAACAAAAAAAACTTACATTCATATAGTTACAAAGTATAATCAAATTACTTCAAATGTTGCTTTTCAACAACAAAATATCTAAAGCAAATATAGACATAAATGTAAAAACAACTATGAATTGGTGAAATCTTTCCCACAGTATGTCTCCTTTTCCATTAGCAACCATTGAAAACAGGATCATTTCTATTTAAAATTTTTTCCATTATCTAAATACATAGTCGTTCCATGGTTTGTGCTAACAAAGTTTCAAGTTCAAAGCAAAGTTCTTTTAGGACAGCTTTGTATAAATATTATCATTAAAATCTACCAAACTTGTAAACTCATTTTTGGTATCACTAAGGTATTTTGCTTGAATCACTGAAAATCCCTTAGCAAGATCTTAATAAGCATAAATTTATCACAACCTTTAAGCGTAACATATTAGAAGCACTGTATCCATATAATAGACTGAGTGTTCTAGAAATGCTGTTATTTCTCATGAAAACACCATATTTCTCATGAAAACTATTCTGCCTGTGCTTTGCTTCATGAAGTTAAGTAGGCAGTTGAGAAACAGAACCAAACTAAAGAACATTGTGCAAGCTAAAAAAAAGTGCCCTTCAGGATGATTTGTCTAATTTTTTCAGCAGTTGGAAGCTTTGTATAGCCAGGACTTAGGAAAAAAATTAGATATAACTAGCAGCAACTTATACATCTAGAAAGGACCAATCCTAATTAGGAACACAGTGCTTTGAAATTTACTTAATTTACTCACCTAACTCAGTAGGTATGTAGCTCTTAGTTTTACAACTCCAAAAATTATTTTGTGGTTTGTTCCCCCCCCCTCCCCTACCCCCCAAAATACATGAATTGGTGTACAGACCTTTACACAACAAACTGTTTTTTATACAAGAAATTCTACTAAGACTCTGAAACAGCCCCAACATGGGATACCTCGGGTGGCCTAGAGATTCTAGTCTATTAAAGGTTTTCATGGTCCTTCCTCTAAAGTGAAATCTTGTCTCTAAAACACACATATGATATTAACTCGGTGCTTCCAATAGTGAAAGAAAAACATTACATATATATATTTTAATGGCATTCTTAATCTTATAAAGAAGAACTAGCTGTATCTGAGTTGGAAAATACAGGCCTGATTTTATACTACTTTAGAGCAGGGATTTTTAACCTGTGGAAGTAAGGTTTCTGCATTCATTTTATTTGAGTTCCTTCACAAAGGTTTTGAACCTTTTGCCCATTTTTAGCAAGCACTGAATATTTATGTTATTGAATTTCCCACATTACCAGCTGAACAGGCAGTCCCTATTGAGGAATAGTGAGAGTTACCTCTGGTGCTGAGATTGTCGGTTAGTCTATGCAGGGTCCCAAAGCAACTTAAGAATACATTTTCCCTCATCCATCTGGCTGTGAAGGTGTAAGGGAATTAGCTAAACACCCTGTTAGGAGTTTGGAAAGTGCACAGAACCCTGAAGGTACTGTGAAAAACTGAAGACTAATGAGTTTGAGAGACATGGAAAGAATCTAGGCTTATTGCAGCACGTGTTTCTGCATGTAACCCGAAGGGAAAAAGTAGTCTTCAATAATACAGTATTTTAACCATGTCAAAATGGATGTTGAAGGTAAAGTTGGTCCCTGGAGTCACTGCTGGAGAACCACAACACATTAAAGATAATTCCATATATTCCTAGTCCCGCTTCCAAGAACTCCTGTCCCAAACCTGACTGAAATGACTATTTTTCCCCAAGTTCCTCTAGAGAAGAGCAGACCTAGAACTAACAGAGTACAGTCATGTCAACTCATAGCTTAGTATTTGCAGTGTCTCTGTTAAGAGACACTCCTGCATTTCCTGTAGTCTACTGTACACAAAGACAATGCTTTAGTTATCTTTCCAAGAATTTGTTAGAAAAAAAAAAGCAACTTGAGAATAACTGAGTAGCTTCCTCTTAGAAAATGTCTACTTAAAAACACTATCTAATGATTCCTTGCTAGTCTACAATAGATAATTATTGCATTTGTTGTGCTATGAAAAAAATTTTAGCGCATTTCTTCATAATGAGAATTCATCAGACAGTTTAAAGTGTTGTTATTTTTTGGTATTCAAAACCAGAAACAATACACATTGGGCAATGCTTTAGAGGGCATGTTATCTCTACTACATTCTCATTCTCGAAATGACACCAAACTTTCTAGAGTCAACAGGTGAAAGGACCACCCCACCCCCAGCCCCCCAGTGTATGAATCTTGCTTTGAAAAAAACAAAAAACAGAATTATTGGTATTTGTTGATAAGAAAACTGAAAAGCTTCACAACAAGAGTATTTGGAATTTTTCTTGCAATTTAATTTATGGTTTTGAAAGCATTAAATTCAAACACGGATTTCATTCTGCAAATGCAAAAAAATCTCAAATGGGCTTTTTTCAAATTTAAATTTTAAAAATATCACATTGTCTTCAAGCTATCTTAAGCAAAGGAATGGCTCAGTATAGATACTCAGAAACAAAAATGACTGAAAGATAAACTTGAATAAAATACAGTATTTCCTACACATCATGTAAACGTAACATTTCATGCAGCAGAACTGGATAATTTTCTAAACTTTTCAGTTGCAGGAAGAACTGGCAGAACACACAGGCACCTCCTGAGCAGTCTCAAGGCAGTACTCTAAGAAATGTCCAAGAGCAATAGCTCTTTAGGTTCCTAGTGACCAAGCATCTACAGCATCTCAAACTCTATTACTGAAAATTTATTTAGGAATTTAAGTGCTGGATATGCTTAGGAGCTCCAGATTCTTGTTTCAGTGGTGTTTTCAGGATTTATCAAGTACCTGATGCAAACACATTTTTCATTTCAATCACTAGGTGAACATGTGCTGAAAGCAAGGACTGAAAACAGTCTCCTCCTGCACAAAGGAGTGCCTTCACAATCAGCTGCTCTTTCTAGCATGACAAATATTTTTATCTTTTTGTAAAACAGCCTGGCTTCTGAATAAGAGAGGCTTAGAAGATTTGAACTCTGAAAATTGTGAGAACATTTGTAGGGGTCAAATACTAAGCAGGTCTTCAAAGTAATAGGTACCACACAAAGCCTCACCTCATTGAGAAGTGTTGAGCATCATTCAAACTTCTTTTTGAAAGGAAGAGTGAGGCAGTTTTTTCCCCCAGTATATTGGCTTCCAAATAGCATAAACCAATCTTCATAGTTTATGGTTGTCTCAGCCGCTACAGCTGAGTTTCTTTTGTTATCCAGCCTACCATGAGCTTTAATTAAAAAAAAAGTCAACCACAAAACCCCAAAGCACCATATTTTGAACAAGGTTACCATTCAGTCTTAAAATACAGCTCTGCACACAAGGTGGGGTTCTACGGCAATCTAAGCCAGCCTAACTGATTGCTGCTGCAGTTCTGCCCTACTGTCCTTCCCTCTTCCTCCTTTGCATTGAGACTTGTCAGCTCGTAAGGGCAGGCAATTTCAGCACAGTTATTACAAATAGAGTAAATAAGTAATTTAAAACCCATGCTAAGCATGGTTTTTAAATGTATCTGCCAACGCAGTGCCCTAAAGCAGCTAAGGCTACGCACAGAGATAGAACAGCATTTACAGATAACACACACAACTCCCATTCATCTCTCATAAGAAGGCTGAAGGCAGACATCAGTTGTGTAGGCTGCCAGGGAACAGTAGGCTGCCAACAGAACTATAGGTCCATAGCCTGAACAGCAAGACAGGTATAGGAGGTTGAGTGAGAACAAGATGAAGCAGTTGAGGAAGAGGATCTTTTAAACCAACTTCACCATCCAAAAAAAAGTCAGGTAGACTCATACTGTACGGTCAAAGAGTAAAAGCTGATGGTGAAGGAGAGACTATTTAAAATTCTTCACTTCTGAAACAGCCATAAAATAATGGTGAAATAACTAGAAATTGTCTCTAACATGTATTTAGCAGCAAAGTCAAACACTGTAAAAGCAGTTCAAAGATGACAGAGGTATTAGTAGCATTTTAGTGGTAAGTATTTTTGAGGACAAGTCCACCTCTTGTGCTTAGCTACTGCTGGGGCTGAGCAAGCAGAGGCTAGCATTAGGAGGAGGGGTAGAAGATCAAAATGGAGTTTGGTTACCTAGATTTGGTCAAATCACGTGCAAAATTCAGCAGAAATTTATGCTGCACATGTGATGAAATGTCTAGTTTTTCAGGTGCCAAGCAAGTGCTCTTCTCTCTCAAGAACGCCATGTTCTATGAAGTCCATTTTTTCCTCATTTGGAAGACTTGTTTTGACCCAGATCTTTTCATGAAGCAATAGGGAGCAGGCAAATAAGAATTTAAGTTAGAATTACCTAGAAAACAGACTTCCTTTTTTTGTTTTCACACTACCTACCACTTTTTGTGCTGCATTTAAGTTGATATTCAACTACCTTCCAGCTTGAATGAAGGTTTAACTCTATACGAATGTGAATCTTTGAGATATTACTTCATACAAAAGGTGACAAGGGATAAAAAACATCGTAGAAGGTGCTGTACAACTTCTGCTGTCTCTAAAGTAGGGATTAGATTAAAACAATCTTCAAAGTTTTCCTGAAAAATATTTTCCAGCTGAATAGAATGAATGCACATTGTGAAGCCCTGTTTATGAAGAAAGCAAGCTTTAGAAAGTGCTAAAATGACTTCTGCAAACAGACAAAGTTACCGCAAACTGGTTAAGGGAGAAAAGAATTTGGAGAAGTAGGAAATTCAATGCTTCATTTTATTTTGTGGTTATAGACTTTAGGACAAGCTAAACATTCAAACTCTTTACTGAAAGCAAGATTTCTGTTTTTTATATGGGTTGCACTGACAGCTGGGTAAAAAGAGTTGTTTTAATTAAAACTCTACTGTTGGGAAAGTCTTGTAGAACTAGCATCTGTAGCTGGCCTGATGAATCTCCAGTAAACAAACAGACAGGGTGTTTTAGTACAGGCGTCAGTGTTGTAGAGGATTACAAAAAGCAATTTGGCTGGCATTTCTGAATATTCTGAATACAAAGCAGTACTATTTCTAACAAAGCTACATCTAAAATGCAACTGTTTAATGAAAAACAAATACAACTGAGGTAGAATCCGCCCTGTTCCTAAGTTTGTTAAAAACATTGAATTGTACAGATAGAGTTCATTCATTTGTATCTCCAGCACATTTTGCACTAATCTGACGCATACCAACATCAGATTTAATACTTACAATAACAGACAACCAAATCAGACATTTTTCCAAGGGTAAAACAGTTCTTTGGAAACACTAGCACTTTTTGTCAGCTTGAAGTATTACTACACGAGAGCTGGCATTTAGTACAATAACCTCCAGTTTAGACCATAATGAAAAAGTTGCATTAAAAGAGACTTGCATATATATTTAAGCATACCATTAAATAGCACATCTGAAAGAAAATAAAAAAAGGAAAATGATGGGTTAAGAGAATCACTTACAGATGCTACCACTGGTTTCAGATACCTTCAGGTACTACAAATTCCGTAACAGTAGCTACAGCATAAAGAATATTTACTCCCTTTTCTACTCAGTCTTGAGCTACTGATCCTAGAATTTTGCATTTTCAGTATGGTTCAGTTCATAATTCTCATACTTGGAAATTATTTGATGCTGGACTTCCAGAAATTGTTTACATGACCTTGCATCCTCAAAACAAAGTTTGTTTTTTTTTTAAAAAGACCAACCTAAAATACAAAGTATCTTCCAATATAAAGAGTCACAAGACACTTCACAACTGAGGGCCCTGATAATACATGCTGACCAAGACAGATAAACTAAGCAACACTACACATGCCTCTCAAGAGACCCAAGAATCTATAACTGCACAACCTGAATACAGGATCTGAGCTTGAATGTAAGAAAACAGTGCAGTGTAGCATCTTCAGGATCCAAGACAGAAGACAGAGCACCAGAAAAATACCCTAGTAGTATGGAAGTGTCATAGCGCATTCTGTATTCAAACAAAATGGATTTTTAATTTAAAAGCACAATCTGTCCAAATAGCATTAGTCACAAAGGAGTAAAAAGTTTTTCAACATCAGCAATGAAACACCAGCACACAATATAAGAAGTATTTGATAAAAACACTGTATCTGTTCCCTGTAGCTTTTTATGCTGAATTTTGGAGGAACATGGTTCCAAATAATAGTGTTCCTATCAATACAGCCTCTAATAGCATAAAGCTCATTAGAGCTTTCCACACAAATATTTCATAAAACATTAGGGATGCTCAGGTTCTGAATTTATAGAAGGTGTATATTCGGTCATATCAGAGCTTTTTTGAAAACAGGCAAGATGTGGTTGGACTATAAAAGGTCTCTGGTAGATGGATATAGACATGCTTGCATATCAGAAAGTCTTAAGAGTTCTTCCACTGTTGCTGATGCTGTAAACCATGAGCTAGATAGCTTCATTATGTTGAATACCATTGGACCTCAAAGTCCACAATAAATATTGTTTAATCAGGAAGCAAGAGTCATTGATACATGCTACTTTGGCAAATATTCTGTTTCTCCCAATCCTTTTTGTCTTTCATTAATGTAAACACAAGGCATTCATGCATATGTTCACTTGCTGTAATATTACAACAAATAAATGGTCAAATTATCCTTTTCACTATTATTCTCAAAGGTCTGTGTCCAGTATTTTTCCATGTATTTTTGCCTACCATTGCACTGCTTTAGACTGAGAAACTGTTCCTTAAATACATACAAATATTTATGAATGTATTATCACTGGTTTGGTGGAAGCATTTTTCTTCTTTTAATAGTATATTTTCCTCTTGTGTCTAAATAAGAATATTATCTGCTTTGAAAAGTACTCAAGATTAGTTCTTGAAGGGTACAGCTACCTTCCAATTTATCATAAATATGTTTCGCAGTACCTGTCAAATCTTTTTTTCTCCTCTGGCTTTGGAAGGGAGGCACTGCAATGAAAAAATCATCATGGGGTTCTATGCATATAGCTTTGGTAGGTATTTTGTTTTCAATATAAAAAACCCCACCACTAAAAGTATCTCTCACTCTAGCACAAATTGGACATATGTAACACTGATATCTGCTGTACATCTTTTAACTGAAGAGCATGTTAGACACCCAATAAGATGTCTAATTTCACACAGCAAGAGACAAAATATTTCCAAAAATAAACTATAGTTTAATTCACAGTTCATCAATTAAAAAAAATCAGCTGCTCATAACTTAGGTTTTGTTTTTGTTTAATCTTATTTACTATTATCATCAGCTGTACACCACAGTTTTTGGAAGCTCCCGTTCTTGGACATGAAACCTTAACTTTGGCAATTTTAAAGATTCCTGCTTTGCAAACAAAGTATACAAGGGAAGTGAGAAATACATGTACTAGTCGTTTGCCTTTCAGTCAAAATACAACAGTTTCTAGTCTAAATATATGGAATGGACACAGATATCTTTCCAACTTTTAAGCAACCGAAAATAGTTGTTCCTGTCACACAAAACCATTATGAACTCTTTTCCTCTGCCAATACACTTCTACACACAATGCCTACCTATGGACTTTTGTAAAAATTAAAGCAAAAAGCATTTGATTAGCCATTTTATTAATAATAATAAAAACAAAAGTAAATTTAGAAGGGGCAAAAAACAAAATTAATTTATTTTTTATGACTTGCATGCCTACCAATGCAAAAACATGGAAGTGATAATTGCAAAACTTTTCCAAACAAGGAAGGAATATATCTATGTGCATATATATGCATGTATGTACATGCATTTTATGCTTGCATATTTTACAGTGTTTAAATGCATTGTTCCTATTTTCAGTCTAGAAAAATTCAAGGCAGGAGCACTGGCATAATGGAAGTGACTGCTAGAAGCCTGCAGTAATCAGTCTCTAATTTCCACAGGTCATTCAAGAGGTGTCCTAACAGTTCAATTCCTCATTTGCTGTCCTTCTGTTCACATTCCTGTCCCTCAAATTAGAATAAAGTGAACTATGGAAAGGAAACGATTAAACTGTGCATAAACCATGGTTACACTACAGAGGGAAGGAAGGGGTGAGAAGATGTGGAAAATTATATCAGACCAGATCTCATCCTGGAGCCTTTTCTCACCAAAGAAAAAAAAAACACCAAAAAAGATGATATTATGAAAGCTGAAGTCATAACAATTCTGAGACATCAGCTAAGAAGAGATGGAAAAAAAATAAAGCTCTTAGTCATCCCTAAGATCTGGGCATCACTTCTCAGAATGCTGTACTCAAGAAATAATATATACCTGTATTAATTAAATAGAGCTTTCCATAGAACATTTCCAAAGAATGCTACATTCATGGGCTTAATGGCACATAATATTTACTCTGAGGAAGCATCTTTACAGCCTTTACATACTTTCAGTTCAATAACAGCTGTTAGCTTCTTTGCATGCAAATTATTAAGAATCTTCACCATTCAGTAATTTACACTCCTACTCAAGGAAAACGACATTGTTCATGTTTGACTCAATCTGATATTTTAAAAAAAGATGCAACCTGACATGTTACACAGTTGTGTATCATTGCAGACAGAAAACACTGCATTATAGCTGCAAAGTTCTCTGCAACACAAGCAGAAATAAATTGAACATAAACAGAAGGGAAAGCATACTATGCTTTAGATCAAGCATAATAAATCACCACCAAAAGGTAATAATTTTCTGGTTTACTGATTTCCAAAGTTTTATCCAAGTATTGTTATGCTGCATTGATACAAAATTTAATCTGTTGCAATGCAAAATTTGCCTTCCCCTCGCCACTTCATTAGTGATATAGGGAACCCAACACTTTTAGAGAGTGTTAATTTCTAAAATCTTTTGAGATGAAGGAGCATATTTTCATTCTGATGTTTACTGTTGCCAAACTTCATCTTTTTTGTGACCACACATGTATGTTATGTATATGAAGTAGATAAGTATGAGGAACACAAGAGCAGCACAGGATGAAAGGCAGCAAACTACTATGAATTCAAGATACTGCTCATTCAATCCCACTCAAATTTACAAAATGTCATGTTATCCCCATGCTTTTATACCATGTACGTATCTATGTATCACTGTGACGAAGGTCTTTTGCAAAGATATACATCCATCCTGCCTACACGTAGCCAGGAGACAACAGTTAAAAAATGTGTTCTCAAGCTATAGTTCCATAACCATTAATATTGGATCTGTGCACAGCAATACAGATTTGATTTGTATTAGACATGAGAACACAAACACATTTTTCCCTCAAATTAGATGCAAACAAAATAGCCTCTGTGATAGCTTTGTGCTCTGCACTGGTTACATGGCAGCTATAGCAGAACAGATAATACTCATCTGGCATAAAGCCTGAGAACAACATTAACTTGTCAAAATTCCCAGAAAACTGCTGAGTTAGCAGAACATATTTGTACCAGATCAGTGCTTACCGTCATGTACCTGCAACATTCTTGATTAGGAGCCCTAAAGCCAGATTAGGTCTGCTGTTGAACCATGGCCTCAGAACAGCTTACCCCAGTTGGAGCACAGCACTTTGAGCTGCGGCTCACTCCTGGGGAGCCAGTTTGCACAGACACCCAGCCTGCCATCCACAGAGGCTCAACCACATAGAAAGCAAAGGCTTAAGGTAGGAATAACAACTTACTTCTTGTGGCTCTTAACTTGTCTTAACAAAGTATGTTCCAGGTAGTTTCACAGGTAAAGAGTGTATACAGTTGTTTTACTGATTGGCTTTCTTGAGCTACAGCGATGTACCTAATTTACCCTGAAAGTTTAGCTGTGCAGAAATTGAGGCTAAGAAAACAGTAAACAAACTAACATTTATTATACCTTCCAAAGTAACATTTGCTTTTCACTATGCAAACCCAACATAAACTACTAGTGTGGCATGCTTACCTAAAAGACCCTTTTCCTTTTTAAATTATGTTACAAACCCTACAACTAGTCTTGAAAATTCTGTCTTTATATTTCATAGGTTCATATATAAAGCTGTGAATAAGTTTATCCTGCATATACGAGAAATACCCAATTATATAGCACTTAATTTCAAAAGTACAGAGCACTTCCTAAAGGGTAGAGCACAGATCTCTTGAGGAGCTTGATTTTATTTCAGTACTATACTTAAACCTTAAACTAGTGACAAAATACAGGTTAGACCAAGTGCAAGACTCAGCCATCCCAAGACACTATTTCATCAGAAGCCTATGCTCCCATTCTTAAAAAAAAAAAAAACACCACAATTCATCTGAAAACCAGGGATTAAGTGAATAATGAGTAATATTGCAATGCAAAACCAATTTCAGTCTTTCCTAATGTGAAATTATTTTCTAATTTTTTGGGTGTTAACTTTTAAATTAATACAGAATTACATCACCACAAATAAAGTACTTTACTATTGAATTCAGAATAAGCATGTTTTACACACATTTTCGTGCATACACACCAATTGGGATCCCTGAGAAAGAACAAGCATAAACTTAGAGCAGTTGCTTAATGAAAGAAATTTCCTAGTGGCTGTTTTAAAGAATATGAACTTAATTTGGAATCTGACCATTTTTTTAAAGCCCAGCTAATAGGCTCCCATTTAGTGTGCCTTGTTTCTATTATTTTGTACCAGTACTTTTATTCTGTTGGTTTTAACAGTCCCAGAAGTCACAGTTACTTTGCCAGTAATTACTAGCATCCCATGTGATACTACTATCATCCAAGTTCCCAGAGTAAGATTATTCCTGAGCTGAAGTCCCTAGTTGCTACGAACACTGTATCCAAAAAGCCTTTCCTTGGCCCATCATGTTTAGAGAGCTACAGGCTGTATTCAGGTGTTGCCATCCAGCACTTTTGACAAGTGGCGCTCTTGGGAACATCCCCTATCCCCCTAAAAGTTGAGGTTGCATATAATGGAGTAGGGAAATCCTGAGTGATGCATCACATCCCACTACAGACAGAGGTTGAAATCTGCAAAGAAAGCCCTATACTGTCTATTACTAACAGTTCAAAGGAAGTAAATAGTAGTGGTGTTCTACAAAGGCAAACACAGAGCAGAAGTGATTTGCCCAAAGCAAGACCAATAGCAAAGTACAAGAACCTAATCAAACATAATTAGTTTTACAGCATAACAAGAACCAGCCTAGCTGAAATTTGCCAGTGAGCAGACATTTCTGACCATATGATTCCAAATGCACTTTTCTTTCCAACAGCAGCCTCTCTTAGGCATGTCCACATCACCTATTACCCTGGCCTAAATGCTGCAGCTCATTAGCCTATTGTGATTTGATCAGGTGTCTGCATCCATACTGGTAAGTAAAAATCCAAGTCTCTAAATGCAAAATATTACTGTATCTTTAAGGTGAAGGAATATTTATTTTCTTTGACTTGGGCAAGTGAAGAATTAGGGAGAGGGGAAAAAAAAAAAGGAAGAAGCCTTCACACAGCTATCTCTGAAATACTGCATTAAAAGCCTGAGTTAGTGTGTCCTCTGGGATTTTTGTTTGTTTTAACGAATTTTACACAAATAGAAACTGCTAACAAGTTTGCATAAATAGGCTCTTCAGTGATTGCCATTTAGCTTGTCTTCACTAAGGACCTGCTTTTATACAAACTAATTTGCTTAAAGACAGGGAACGCATGGCTGCTTGCAGGATTCTCCCCACCTCTTCAGCGCAGCATGTTACTGATATGAAGCCCATCAGACACCACATATAGCATGGATACAGCCTCAAGGGCAGGGGGGGCAAGTCGCTGGTTTTTGGGTTTGTTCTTAAAAAACTGTCTTCCATCAGGGATGAACAAACTCAAAAGTTCTGAATCCTTCACTTTCTAGAGAAGCAGCATACATTTGGGAATTACACGGCAAACAGCTAAAAAAAAACCAGAAACAGTAATTTCGATGCTGATAGGTTTAAGGACTAATATTGTATGTCTAGATCAACTCCCCTGTACATTAAACAATGCACACTGCATTAGTGGACATACTCCTGTTACCCACAGAGGCTGAGTCAGCCCTCAGGTTAGCATTACCTAACATATTTTCAGTAGGCCCATATTTCATATAAATGTAGACTTCTTTCCTCTCTTATCTGACTGCCCACCCCCCCCACGGTACACAGTAAGAAAGAAGTGTTTCATGCTGTTACACCAAAGAAAGGGACCCCTAATATCTTATTAGCAGAATTCTAGAATTCCAACACTAGCAACTCTCTCATGTATTAAGACTTTTAAAAAGTATGGAAAATATCACCTCAGATTATTTTTAGACTCAGTCTTCAGAGTGATAAAAATCCTTAAAACAAGTATCACAGAAGTTGCTTTGCAGAAAGTCTGGAGCAATAGCACCAAGATGTGTGAAGAGCTGTATTCAGCTCTGATGTATATTTCACTTACACACTTAGACAATTAATCAGCATTATTAACTATTTATCATAAAAAAGAAAGGTCAATAAGATATTTTTAAATTCTACTTTGCAAAAACAATACTACCGCAATATGCATAACCATTAATCTACATGGATATAATTCTTAATGACTAAGAAAACAAATATAAAAAGTATGAAAATACTCCTGAATAGATGTTTCTTTAGCACTTCTGTTGTGTTGTTTAAAAATTATAACTTAACACTCCTTCTGCACAGCTAAGTTACAAAAATATAGCTTATTCTTTTGATTTTTAAAAGGTAATGAGTGCTAACTTGAGCTCCCAATTTTTGCTAATGCAGAATCTGTGCTTTTTTGTAACAATCTGCACGTGAATCACTTCAAAATATTCAGCTTCATTTTTTTCTGACAGCTCAATAATTTACATGTTAGTTGTTCTCACTTTTAATATTTGGAATTTAGCAACACCTCCATGCTCCTACTTACGTATTCTTACTTTAACAAGCTTAACACAAAACACTTTAAATCAAATTTAGTGGAATCAGTTTTCAAGGCCAAATAAGTTAGGAAAGTGATCTGAAAATCTGCACAATCCATTATTAAATGACATAAGGGGAGCATATTTTAATAAAGAGAATTCCCAAGCTTACCTTGGCTTGTGAAGCTTCACAAATTTTAAAATATAACATGGTCCTGCAAGCGTTGCACATATTTCCAAAAATCATTCAAGCTTGTGTAATAACTAACCTCCAGTATGTTGAGTCTCCTTTGGTTTCAGAATATACAACCTCTGAAAAACCTTCCTCAATGTGTACAAAATACTGAGGTTTTTTTCATATTTCATGTTTTTAATCAGTGTAGTCTCTATAATGGAAAGACTACCCTTCTGTAAATCCCAGAAGTTCGCAAGCCACAGAGCTGCTGCATAGCTGAGACATGTAAATGGAAAAGGAAACCTCTGGGTTGGTTTGAGATATCCACTAAAAACCTTGGAGTAATCCACAGTCTGAAGCCACCCCTAGAACACAAAAGGGAGCTGGAAAAACCAAAGGCTTCAGTGAACTCTGAACAGTGATGGATAGTGGACCAGAGGCAGAGCTGCTACACAATGGAAGAGACTGAATAAACTCTACCCTTACTTTTCCTCCTTTTCAAACTGACCAGGTTGCAACACTGTCATACCCATCTCTAGCCATTAGACAGCTGTAGTCAGAGAACATAACTGATTTATTGGAGGAGAAAGCCAGCCTCTGCTTTAATGTTATGATTGTTTACATGGATCCATGTGAAATTGCTCCGATAAAATGCTTTTTCCATCATGTGGGGTTTTTTTGCCAGTCCCTCTACTATTCCTTACAGCCTTCAGGAAGAGGCTGTAGGATTCTAGAATACATAATTTTTTCCTCCATCCACTTATGGATCACATTTTCACAGAGCTCACTGCATATCAAAAAGAACAGAGAATAAATGCAAGATACTATACAAAGTATTAATTCATACAAGCTGTCTTTTTTTAGCCATGCAAGCTTGGAATCTTTCGAGACGATAAAAAAAGTTGAAATCTTGAACCCAAAACAAGCCAGTAAGGAGAAAAGTTTAATTTATCTATATTTAGGTATTTTTCCATAGAAAGGACAACTTCCATGTTAAAACTACAAAGAACAATTTTTGGAATTTTTGCAAAATATTTTACAACTGAGACAAATTATTTATGAACATGTGCCTCGCTGCTCCTCAAATAATTTCCATTAGTATATTAGTTATCTTAAGATTCCCAGAACACTTCAGCTGACAAAGAAAAAAATCTCTGCCCAAGAGAAACACCACCACGCTGTATTATACCTTTTAGTTTTCCTCATTTGAATGTTTTGAATTGTCCTGGAAACCATTTCTCCTCATGCCTGTTTGAATATGCTACACTGTGAGACCAGGTTCTAAGTATAATGAGTGAATTGTTTGTTGGAAATCCCTGAATGTGTCAAAGAACTACAAAAGAATGTAAAAGCACTTATTTAAGCCTAACAAACATGAACATGGGAGTATCTAAGCATGGAACACAGATGATTCTTAAAGCATAAGTATCAAGAAAAGAAAAAGTGGTTTCCCAATTTTAAAGGAAAAGACCTCAAGATTGCAGCTGATTATACTAATCTAGGGTAGATTATTTTTTAATAATTGCAGTACAGAACACACCTGGAAGAGATCCATGTTGCATTTGCACTAACCTTTATAGTATTTGCCTTACAGTATGGTGAGTTTAGGTGAAAACATATTTCCTCCTCTTGTTACAGGTGCAGGTACTTCATTTTGCAGCTTGCCTCACATCAAATAATACCCACATATCCTATTATAGTTTCTTCATGCACTAGAAACCTCAGCAGCCTGGACATCGGAAATGCTTTTAAAGAAACTTCAGTCAAATTTCAGTTACCACTTCCCTTCCAACTCAGCTTTAAAGAAATCCTACATTTAAATAGTAGAAACAAGTAAGTGTTGTAGTTTCTCAGTTTTGAGTAAAACCAGAAGTCTTCATACACTGAAGAAAAAATAAATTTGTCATTTTGGAGAGTTACCTTTTGTGAACATATGTTCTGCAAAAAATCTAACTAATTAAATCAAATCTATTTAAACTCTAACATTTCTTTCATCACAAATATCATAATTAATCCACCAGACTTTGCTTAAGTCTGAATCTTTAGTGTTTTTGTAATGCCCACCACAAGAAATCTGGAAGCAGCAAGACATGCTCAGGAACATCTCAACAGGGGACCAAGTCACAACTGAAGCAATTTAAGCATTAAGTCTCTGGTTGAGCATCCACAATCATGTAAGCTTGTGCAATAGCTAGTACTGGACATCACCAGCAAAAAGATCAAATATGAAAATGAGGACAAGTCCCAGTTAAGAGGTGACAACCACTAACAGGAGTAGCTCCCCTTCAGATTCTACTATCATCTCAAGATGGTCTTCATCTATATAAATCCACTGCCTTGCCCAACTGTAATGCCACCTTGTTTACCACAAGAAAGGAGAAATGGATTGCTTTATACATCACTTGCAAGCCTAGACATGTCCACTTAAATTGTTGAAAACACATTCGCAATAGTTTCTTGACAACTTTGAGAACAGGCCTACATTTGTTGCATTGTAAACAGTCTCCTCATAAATAGGTTTTAGGTAAGAGATGTACAAATGATTAATTTTCCCACTGAGCACACCAATTGACCAGTAAGATGTATGAAACAAAGATAAATTCAGTGGATGCTTAATAGGGAATAGTAAAAATGAAATACCCACACATTACTTTTCACTACATCTGAAAGACTCATTTAATTCTATAGTAGTAAGTGTGGTTTGTTTGGTTTTTTTTTACCCCATAAGCCTTTAAGTGTTTTAAACTGGATGATAAATCCCAAATAAATTTTTAATTCTGAATAAAAATAAGACTGTCAAAACAAAGGATTTTCTCAATAACTATTTGCAAAAGAAAAGCTAGGTGGTTTACTAATCTATTCCCTTCCCTATAAACTGTACCAGCTCATAGGATCAAATCACCCTGTGACAGAGACTCATATTTCAGTAGGCTTCATACTTAGCTTAGCTCTTTATGTAAAGAGCCCATAGTACTTCTTTGGTTTTTTAATTCCATCAGTGGAGCTGGTTTAAATTGGGACACTGAAGTCAGATGTCATCCTTGAACAGCAATGAAATCCTTCATAAAGAAATCTTCTCAGTTTACTTTCATGTTTCGATAAGCACTGAAACAGTTAACACTGCCTCAATTATCAGCTTTTTACATTAATCCTCCATAGAATTTCACTTGAGGTGAAAATTCTGCCTTTAGCAATATGTTAGTCTCCTGAGAGCTTTTCCCCTCTGCCTGACAATTAGCTTTTCCTTCTGTGAAGCTGAAGCAGCTTTCTGTTCTTAGTAACTCCTATTGTTTTGCATTTAAATACTTTAGGAGTTTGTTAGTAGTTTTCCCACTTGGATAATATTTTTAAGTTACTTGGTATACTTGGATCATATAAGTCAACATACAAAATACTGAAAGCTTATGGATATAAAGCAGACAGCTGCACCATAAAAGCATATAAGGCATTATATTGCTGATATCTCATTTCCACAAAGACTAGGAAAGATGGGTAGGAGGCAAGCTGACATTAATCTATTTTCATGAAGAGAAAGTAACAGAAGTGTGAAACTTTGTCTATTTAACCCATTCTACAAGGTTTAATTTTCAAAATACCATAAAGGTCTCAAATTTTCATTTAGATAATTATCTTAAGACAAGTTTACACAACATACTTTAGACAAGAAGTCCAATTGTTCTTTAGAAGATGAATGTATTCAAAACTGAGATAACACAAACAGTAACCAGAAATTAAAAAAACAAAACAAAAAACCACCACAAAAAAAAAAACCAACCCACAAAACAAACCTACCCTAAGACACACAGTGAATTTGGATCAACAGATAAGTTAATTGATAATGCTAAAACTATAAAGTATAATATAATTATTATACCACTTCATGTCCTTGGAAAGTATTGATGCAGTAATTATATAATTGCAAAAGTTAAAGACTTGTGTCCTAAGGCTGCTTAAAAACAACCTGGCATATTCCAAGCAGACTGTCTTAAAGCAAATTCAGGGTAGTTTACCATAGTTACAACAAGAATCAATATCAGAAACACTGGAAAGAAAAAACACAACTCTCAATGCTCAGCTAAAAATTACTGTTCCTCTACATGTGTTTCACAAGACTGTCAGCATTCTGTTGTCTACTTCTCAAATATTTGTCTTAAGACACTCATTTAATTTCCTTAACTCTAAAACCAAAATGCAAAATAAGCAGTAAACAAGCATTTTTAGATTACTTATCCTAATAAATAATGTTTTAGAGATAACCTAATATCTAGTGTTACCTCTATAGAAGTTTTCAGATGTGGTAAGTTATAAACCATTATTAAGCTAAACATATACCAGTGTAGCATAACCCCAAATTGTGCCATTAACTGTTAAAGACACACTGCCCGATTCAAACTGCCACCAACATAAAAATCTTGGTACCATACCAATATTTATGGAATATTCCAAGAAAATTTTAGTGTGCTAAAAGCTTAAAATCAACAAAAATAAGAACAAAAAAAAATACCTTGTAAATAGCTGAGCTACAACTGTAATGCTTTTGGAAAATATAAGTAGCACTTGGTTTGTTATTTACATTCACATGCAGGTATTCACATTAACTGTCACTGATATCTGTATGCACATGCTGTTGATAAGCAGTGTCTTATGGAGAAAACACCACTATACTTGTGGACAAAGATCCAGTACCACTCACCAGCTCAGTAACGTAAGGTCATTCTAATTACCTTCTCCACGATTTATTGTCCCCTCTGTGGCCCTAGTAATCATGAGGGCTCTTTGAAATGCTGATGCAGCATTATACTGATTTATTTTGAAATATGCTATATGTAACACTAATCATTGGAACTGCATATTGGATATTTGCTGAGTTTATCATTAAAATTAGGTTACATACTAGGGACAAAGCAATCCCACACATTTGAATGCTGTATAAGCAGTATTTCCTGCTACTAACAGCAGAGAAAGTTATAGTTGCTAAAAAGTCCAGGTGTTGGACTGTTTGTTGAAAGAAAACAAAAACAAAAACACAAACAAACAAAAAAAACCAGTCTCTAGAGACTGCAGATTTACTTGTGCTTCCTAGTGAAGTTAAGGACTTCAGCACAGAGCAAGTGCCAGGAACCCTCCAGGAAAAGCCACTGTTCTGTACTTCCCATCTCATGCTTTGTACTACACAACATTAAGTCAAGCAGCCTTTACAGCATTCTGATTTGGTAGGCACCAGTATCCATTTGACACATAAACCCCACCTTCTATACTAGAGGATAAAGTGCACTCCACCAGATTAAGGTAACAAAAATAGTCTCTACTTAGAAAAAGGGGGAAAATTGTATCCATTCTGCATACACCTATTGGAAAGCTTGAAGGAAAGCACTACCAGACGATCTGTAAAGATCAAAATCTCATAATTTAACTCAATGCTGTGGCTAATAGCTGAGCATTAGAAATGACATCCAACACACGCTGTAGCATCATTCCCATAATTGCCCTTCTGTAACAAAGGGTTTCCAGAAGGGAAGCAGCAATTAAAATGTATTTTTACTACAGCAATCAGGAATAACGATCTTTTAATGTTTTTGTGGGTTTTTTTTCTTTTTTTTTTTTTCTCTTCTTCTGCGGTGATATTAATGCACAGTGAATCAAAGGTCTGCCTTGTCCAGCAAGTTATTTCCCACCCCCAAAATCTGGCCCAAAGTAGATGCCTGGGAAGTACATAAACATGAAATACATATTATCCTTGCCTCAGTGCTTTCCCAATGGCCATTTTCATTTAGAGCATTCCCAGAAATAGAAATGGGTGGGTTTGTGTGTGTTAATTACCTCACAGTTCTTAAGGCAAAGGTTTTTTATACTTATCAGCACATGGCAATGGAAGTACAAACCAATGTTAATTTCAAGTTTTGTAGTTAATATTGTGAGTGTCCCATTCAATTTTGCAGCCAGCAGTGGCCTTTATGGTACAACATATAGTGCTCCTCACATCACCTTTTGAAAGTTCCCACCGATTTATCTGTTCCAGCCTCTATTTCTATGGGAAGAGGATACTTTATGCTAAACCACAATGAGTTAATTTGTAATAGCAAGTCACTTTTATGTAAAAGTATGAGCAAGAACATTCAAAATATGACTTATGATTTCCATATATGGTTTAGAGACCAGTTTCATTTTTGTTTTTTTTGTTTTTTTTTTTCCCATAGAACAGTTAGGGATGGAAAGGACCTTAAAGATCATTGAGTTTCATCCCCCCTGACGTGGGCAGGGACTCTACATCAGTAATCAAGATTTTTTTAAATTGCTATATAGTATCTCTGTGGTAGCTTAATTCCATCTTATTTCAAAATAAAAAGACAAATCAATTATATTTCACTTCAGTCTATTTGACAGTTTTCCTTGTAATGAAGCAGCTCATTTTCCCCTAATCACAAAAGAGCTCCCTTCCTAGGACAGTGACTGTCTGCTCAGCTTTAGTCACAACCTAGACATACAGTCCCTCAGAGGAACTTCAAAACCTCAAGCCTGACCCTTCATCTCCCATGTAACCAGATGGGCAGCTGTAATAATAAAAGCTTAGGACAACCCTCTTACATAGGACCCTTGTGCCTAACGAGGTGGCTGGCATCTAGCCCAAGTCACATGCAGAAAGCCAGTCACATCATTAGTTAAATACATATATTCAAAGCACCAGAAAGATACAGAATTGCTTACACAGTGGACTATTTTGCTTACAGGGTGGACATATTTTCAAATGTGTCCTAGGTTAAACAGAGACAGAGTTAACTTTCTTCATAATAGCTAGCAAGAGGCTGTGTTTTGGATTTGTGCTCAGAAGGAAAGCTGACAAGAAGTTACGTTTATAGTTATTGCCAGGATACTCAAGG
>NW_010108751.1:0-6042 GCF_000699245.1 Pterocles gutturalis
AAAAAAAAGGAATTTCACCTACTTAAAAAAAAAAAAAGTCAGCCAACATCACCCAATTATTCTCAATTACTCTAATTGGTCTCCTTTTTTCTTTTTAAATTTATTTATTAGAAAGCAATTGTTCAAGAACCAAAGACTGTTTTTAATGATCCAAAACAGAAATAAATGTTCTAGTCTATTACTGCCCTATATGGAATAAATCAATATTAAAACTAATTAACCCTTTTCAAAGGCGTTTTGTCTCAGGTTTTTATTTAATGGTTCAGTGCAACCTGAAGTACTGCCATAGCTGGATAAGCTCCATTTAAAAAACGGCCAATTTTGAAAACAATTTAACAGCTTACCATGATGAACATTTTTATATTTTTTTTTTTAAAGTCAAGTTCTTCCTGATTTAAGACCAGAGAGCAGATAAAACAGTTCCTTTGCTAGATGCTCCCTCAGTCACTCATCCAAATTAGCTGCCTACCTCACCCTGCACTGTAATACAACACGGGCAATTTTTCCAGGATTTCAAAATAAATATTGTTCCCAAGATTTTCAGAATTGTTTTGCAAGCTATGTAGGATTTTAGATGAGGAATTCTTTACATTCTGAAATCTAGAAAAAATACCTGGCTTTCTGCACTTGACAAGCTTCTGATGCAACAGAATGGAAATCTTACAGAACTGCTGCTTGCTGTTTGGGGAAAAAAAAAAAAAAACAATAAAAAAATGCTACTTACTGCTTCCTCCTTTCTGGAGTACAGTAATAATTTAACTGGATAATCTCTTTACAACACCAAGTCAAAATAACTTCAGTAGCAATTATCAAATTTTCAATTCCTATGAAAGATGTATTAATTGTTCTCGTCCTGTGAACGATTTAAGGGAGATCAGGCAGATTTTCGGCCGATTTAGCGAGAGGCAAGCTCTGTTTACCAGCCTGCTCCTGGTTCCCACACTCACATTCCTCCCAAGCAAATTATGGAACAAACTGGGGGGGGTGAGGGGAGGAGAGAAAAGCAGTAATTTATGAAAACATGGTACACCATAATTTTGCCATTTTTCTGCAATAAGGATGGCAAATGATTCATGGGGAAAAATGAAATATATTTCACTGTCAGCTCAATAGATCTGAGATTTACAGCTTCTTGACTTGGACAGGAAAAACTCAGCTTGCATAGAAATGAATTGCAAATCAGTTAATTGTAGATATGCAAAAATAAATAATAAAAGAAAAAGAATCTGCGTGCTTCAGGAAAATAAACTGAGCAACAATTTAGAAGAGAGAGCAAATGAAAGGCGGCACGGTGGTGTGTTTGCTCTGGGGGGGCTGGCTTCAGAAAGGACCTTCGCCTCGCCTGACACCGACCCAGCTCCCCTCAGTTTGTGTCAGTTCTGCTATCAACCTAATTACATTTGCATCAGTTGGACAAACAGATTACGGTATCTCGGTGCCACAGCCCCAAGTTTGCCTGATGCAGTTCAATACGGCCACGGAGGAGAACTGGTGACGCGCAGCCAGCCGCAGCCCTGCCCTCTGCCAGGCAGCTGCACAGAGGCACAGCCCCACCGCGCCAGGGCTGGAGCTCTAAAACCACCACTGCCACGGAACAACAAGAGCCTCACCTGCCCAAACCTGAAAAGTTGCAGCACAGACCCACCAGCCTGTCGAGTTGCACTGAAGGGTCTCGGGCTGCAAGGGCGCGGAGCAGGCAGACAAAGCACAGTGGCCGACGCTGGCATTTGCTGAGGATCAAGTTCAGTTCAATAGACAGTTAAAAAACTTCCCAAAATTTTACAGAAACCAGTCCCCCAGCTCACATCCAACTGGATAATCGAACATACACAACAGTCCTTGCACAAGGCTGAAAAAAAAAGAGCGAGCTAAAAGCTTGCTCAGGGGAGCAAAATTTAATCTCTGCCTTTATTTGCAAAATAGGAAGAGGTGAGATGATCCCAGCGCATGCCTGCATCAGCGGCATCTTCCGAGCCAAGGCAGTATCGATTCCGAACCGCAGGCTGCGATCTGCAGCCGCAGCAGCCGTGCACATGCTGTGTGCAGCCAGTGCTGCTGGGCAGGGGCATGCAGAAACCGGGGGGTGCTGGAACAGGGGAGCAGGGGCTCAAACCTTGGGCTGAGCACACCTGCAAACCTGAGAACCCCTCCTGTGCAGCTGGGAGAAACAACACCTACTTAGCAGCCAAGATTCATCCCCACTGGAGATGGTTTTCTCTCCTCCACAGATGCAATCAGTCCCTATCTGACACGGGAAACACCCCGCGCAGGCATCAACGCTTAAATATTAATGTTGCTATGATATTCCCCATCATATTTCTACAACAGGCTGCAGTGTGCAAGCGAACCTAAGTTGCAATAAATCTGAATTTTTGATCATTCGGTGGAGAAATCGTGCAAAGCGAGGGAACCCAGCCCCAAAAGGCTGTTCTAGAAAAAAACCAAACTATTCATTTTGGTTCTGTGTCGAGCAGCAAATCCAGGATCACGCCCCAAGGCAATTTCAGTGCTGCAAAATATTTGGGACGAAGATGATTGTAGCAAACATTTTCCGACATATTACTTACACACCACAGATGAGATAAAATCCATAATCTTTGTAATTATACTCTGGAGGTATCGGTCCTGTTTATTTCTGGGGGGAAGATGCGGAAGGGTTCTATTCTGACCGCACGTACACAAGCCCTGTACTCAGCACAGCCACACCGCAGTTGGGGAACATCCCTATTACAAGTGTAAATTAAATCCTACAAAATAATATGGAGATTATAAAAATTGCGTTAAAACTGGTAACAGCTTTACTGATTTACTGACAATGAAAATATATAGCATTTTTTCTGTCGGAACATTTATCAACACATGGCAACCCCAGAATAACTTGACATGTAAAATGATCAAAATGGATTATGGAATCTCTCCCGCTCATTTCTATTGATTTTAGTTATGATAAAATTCATCAGTGTGCAAAGGAGCGCTCGCGACTGGCATTTCCCCCCCTGGCCCCGCAGCCGGGCCAGCGTTCGTAGGAGATGGCGGTGCAGAACGCCTTACCCCGTGTCAGCGCCGCGCACAGCCCGACGGCCGGGAATGCTAAGTGCTGGATTAACTCCTCATTTTCACTTCCCAACTGCCAAGCGCTACATTCTGAGCTAAAATGGGAAAGTATGGACAAAATTATGTCATGTGTACTAAGGAGCATCTAGCTGAGCATTTTTCCTTTAAAAGTAAACTTTTTCGGGGGTAATCGAAGTTATTTTTGTAAGTGCCATAAGCAGCCGCCGGCGGAGGGACCGTTTTTAATCAGCTTTATTGATTCATGCTCTCAGTTCTTACTCAGTTAAAAACAAGGCACATTAAATACATCCTCTTATTGCTCTATAAATGCATGCGGCTCATTCTGGATATCAAAAGTAATAAATAACGGCAGTAAAACACCAAGACAGTTATAAAAATGACAACCCAGCCTCCAACACAGTATTTAACAGTTCGGTCTAGAAGAGTAACCTCAGAAAATACCCCAGTGCCACACGTAGAACGTGCAGCGCGGATGTATGTGTGCACGTACATACACACATACAGAAATGCACTGCAAGGATATGCACTCCCCCTCCCCGGGCGTGCAGTTTATTTAAAACACAAGTTAACCCCATCCATCCAGAAATCCAACTCCTACCTCAAAAAAAAAAAAAAAAAAAAATCACGTTTTCCCACCCAGGATCAGAACAATGCAAGACAGTGACATTTTACAGCTCTTTCTACAGTACACTCACACTAAAAAAAAAAAAAAAAAAAAAAAAAATCAAAGCCAACATTCCTGAAAACAAATGCGAGGTGATAAATAAATAGTTCTCGACTTTTTCCACGTAGAGATGTGGCTGTTTTAAGTAACACATGCAACCTCCTCTTGTTACACAAGATCTCGCTGTGCCACACAAAGAGCAGAGGAGCGTGACAGTAAAGTGCCGAAGATTCAAAGCAAATTCATATCGGAGGACACACACAGAGCCCAGAAAATCCCAGAGTCACATTCCGTATGCAACACCACTGAAACAAGAGAACAAAGAGTACACTTTGGGTGCAAAGCAGGAAATCCTGGCTTCACAGGTAAACTGGCATTATCAATTCTTAACAGTGCCATTTCCAGAGGAGTGGAGGAGAATTTTTCTTTAAGCCATACAAGAGGTGTTAAATATTGTCAATTTTTTTTTCTTTATGTGGCCTGGAAAAGGTCTTTCAATTTTTTTTTTTTTCTTAAATTCCTGTTAACAGCAGAATCGAACCCCCCTTCCCCTGCTCACTGCACCAACCCAACCCGTGCACGGCACACCCCCTCCGGTCCTGCAGGATACGTGAAATCTGCTCTTGGGGTCTTACTTGAGAAGGGGTTTGGGAACACAAAGCTGCGACAAACATTTACATACTTTACCTGAATACACTGCAACATATTGCAAAACCAAACAGTTTACAGGACCACAGAAACAAACCCTTTTGTTCATAAAAATGTTTTTCTGTTGTCAAATGTGCCACCTCCTCGGGTCACACAGACCGTGCCTCGCCAGCACCCGCAGCAAGACAGACACGACCCCTGATGCAATATCTGCATTTTGGTGCAAGGCAGCATAAAAAAACCTTAACATGCAAAAACCATCGGAAAGGCATTTTACCCCAGACTGTCTCCTTCCCTGCAGATTTTACCAATCGTTTGGACTGATGGAAATACAACTATTTATGGAATTTTAAATGAGGCTTGCTTTTTCTTTTGGTACCTATTACACACCTAAATTTTTAATATTTTTAAAGAACACTGACTTTCCAGCCAAACACAACATCTGTTCATCCTCTGCTACATGCTAACACTCCTCAGCATCTCCGTTTTGTGTCTGTAATCATTTTCCTTTATCCAAGTAATCCTTGCTGTTCGTCCCTCTACTGCCATTTTCCATTAGCGAAAGCGGTGACATCAGTTCAATTACGTCACATTTTACACAAGCAGAAACTCTGACACCTCGGAACTGCAGCTTGTTTTGAGTTGCAAATTGGTATTTATGTTCCAAGAATATAACAGAGTGACAAATCCATCAATAAACCATTCCTATGCTTTTCCCTTCCTTGGTCTACGTCAGGCAGGAATCTTCCCTCTGATCTCAAACCTCGTCGATGGAAGAAGAGACGGGCAAACAGCCAGACACAGCACTGTTGGAAACAGCTCAGGTGACTAGTCCTGGTTTTTAAATATTTTTTTTCATTAATTTACTCAAAAAATTTCACTTTTCACTTTTCTACAGAAGTTAGTGGAATGCAAACCAAATTTCATTGCTTTACTTCGTGTTTGAGAGTTTTCAAAGAAACAATTAAGACTTAAACTATCAAAACTGCCGCATTCCACATACCATCAGTGTTTGTCCAGAACTGGAAACAGCCTGAATGCTTTACAGCACAGAACACCACCTGCGAGGCAATGCTATTTATTAAAGGAAGATTATTTTTATTAACATGAGAGAAAGGAAAACCATCCCCTAGCTTTTAACTAAATTATTAGCTTGGGTGATTAATCAACATGTCTTGTAGTTTTCCAGCTTCGTACTGTTGGTATTTTTGTCGGGCCAAGTATTGGTGCCACTGAAATAACAGAGCACTTGAACGAGCAAACCCAGCCTTCCCATCGCATTAGTAAAATCAAAGTATTATTTAAAGTATTATTTAAATACATATTTAAATACTTATTTAAAGTGTTATTTAAATACTAAATGCATATTTGCAAAACTCAATGCAATTTAAAGGCAGGATTCACTTTGAGAATTGCTTTCTTTCAAGGTAAAGGTGATAGAAAAGTTCCTGAACAAGGCAGTATGTGCACGTGCGCTTGCGTGTGCACCCAAATCCTTTTAGACTGTGTTTCTGAACTCTTGTTAATAACCTCTCATGTCTAAAAAATACCCAATCCAAAAGGCCACATACTGGATTATGAAGAGCTGTACAGAAAACCATTAATCATGAAAAGAAATGCACCCATGTATTTCTGTGAGAGCTACACCGATGGAC
>NW_010108751.1:6073-11226 GCF_000699245.1 Pterocles gutturalis
TCGAACAAGCAGCGACAATCAGCAGCACTGGAATGTTTTTCAGCAGAGATGCAGCTGGACACCTCCGTGAGCTGCGGCCGTGAGCCCACGTCCTGTTTGAGCTCACAGTCCTCCGCCGCTCCGGTCCACCGGGATCACCACCCTCTCACGCAGATTCTCCTCGGCAGTCTTCATGAGCACGGCCAGCCGGCTCCCGGAGATGTGGCCCTTCTGGATGGCACTCATCAGCTGAGGGCACAAGAGGGAGAGCATCCTGTCAACTTGCTGGCAAGACAAAGAACAACAGTGGAGCGTGGGGTGTCTCAGGGAGAGGCCGGTGAGCAGCCGGAGGGACAGCAGGTGACGGTCACCGACGCCAGTCCCTGGCAGGCAGCACCCAAGCCCTGCACCGGCGTCTCACGGGGCGCAGGACGCCAGCAGAGCCACGCAGCCCGGTGCTGTAACTCCTCCGCACGGGAGGTACGTGGACACTGCTGGCTGTCCTGCCCGGGGCCACCAGCACCAGACCCCGACCAGCTCCCGTCGAAGTGACAGCAGAGCTAACGGTGTGTCCAAGAGCCGCCAGCGAGGGTTAATGAGCATCCAGAACTGATTTTTCCATATATAAAGCCAAACTGCTGCAGGTTTCAAGGACTCACCTCAAAGCTCATTTACATTTTCCAGAAACCAGTGAAAGTTTTGGCCAGGCAGGGGTGGCAGGAGAGTGGAAGTACCAAACGGGATCCCCTTGGAGCTAACAGTGCGGGCAGGCATCAACACCAGGGGGTTTTCACTGACATTAAGAATGTACGATAACCCATCCATTTCACAGGCCTTTTTTTTTTTTTTTTAATATCTAAAAGATGTAACCAACACAACACCATTCCTGATCTACCCCGGACCCCGGACCGTGCCCTTTTTCGTTCAGATGCCCTTCTTTGCAGAGACAGCGTACTTGACTTCCACAGTTCTTTCAAATCCAGATTCCTTTATAGACTTTTAAAACTAATTTGCCTTTAAGTCCTTGAAACTGGACTCGGCTCTATCTTAACGAACACACACTACTGCTAAGATTTTAGTTAATTCTTTTTTATCCCATGGATAAAGTGAGCATTAGACTTGAAATTACATGCAGTCAGCTTGTCAAAGACTGCCATGGAAAGCAATCGGCACTCGCCAAATGCAATTTCTTACTCCCACTGAGGGGTAAGAATCCCCCGGATTTCTTCCCCTCTATAGGAAAATCTATTAATTACATCTGCAGCTGGACCTACGCAAATGCAGTATCAACCCTGCCAAAGCAGGAACGGGTACCCAGGAGCGGAAAGGGACAGGAGGGAACCCCGCGCTCTATGGACCCAGCTGAGGCTGGAAAACCTCCCCGTGCGTTTTGGAGGCTCTGCCTCCCTGCCACAGTGGAATGACCCGTTTGTACTAAACACTGATCGATGCAGCCCACATTCTCTTTGCGACACACGGGCAAGCATCGGTGTCTGCTGGGAGCAGTTCTCACAAGAGCACTGTTTGAGTTCTGCTGGCAACCTGCAGCTGGCCCAACGAAGGCACTTGGCATTGCTCTGCTCCCCACCTGGAGCTACGCAGCCACCCCGGTACAACATGTTCCTATATTCTAATATAAATGTCCACAAATATTTGCACATGGCTTTCCACAAGCATTCTGTGGTAAAATGCAATTACTTGAAAGTTTTCAGGAAGCAAACACTAAAGTACTGGGAACTGACTTGACAGATCCATTAAAAAAAAAAAACAACAACAAAAACCAAACATTTTGTTCCTACCATGGCAACCTCCTGTTAATTTTATTGCCACTCTTCGCAGCAGCTCCCCGTGTGCTGCTCTCTGCCTGGACAGGCAGGAGGGGCACGGCACAAGGGATGGTTCCTGCAGTGCCACTCACTAGAGTTAAACATTTAGATTGCACTGGGAAATGTACAGGAGAAGCCAGGAGCCACAGTTACACAGTTTTACAAAAGTAACTGAGAAACTATACGAAAACGGACTTGTCTTCTATATCTTACAGATATTATGACTTAGGGCAGGCAGCCCCCAAGGAGACTATTCAGCACAGTAAAGCAAAAACCCCTGAAAGCCACCAGAACCCCACAGAACACATCATTACTAGTTGTTTCAACCTTACCACCAGGTATCCAGACGAACCAAAGGAGAGTTCCACACAGCCCTTACACTAAAGGGTGGGTCCCCCCGCCAGTTCGAAGTTTTCACATGCAAAGGGATGTAAGAGGGAGACCCTTTTCAACAGCCAGAAGAACAGCTGTGATTTTCTTATATTTGAATAGATAAACTCCCAAAGCCATTGTTTCTTCGCGCCCTCCCTGTCTGTTCTTTGCTTTTGTTTTGGGTTCTTTTTTTTTTTTTTTTTCTTTGCTCAAATGCATTTCAGCTGCCCAGCTAAACGGGTGCATTTTAGGCAAATAAATAGTCCTTTTTTCTAATGCTGGACACAACCTGTGAAAATTTTCTGCATTTAGATTCAACAATGCTGCTCTTATCTACAGCTCATCTCGAGAGAGACAATTACCATTTCCTTTGCCTTGATCTTGTTTGTCTAACTTGACACAGTGAAGAAAGGGCTGACATTGACCAAAATCCCCAGCATTAATTTATCTCATGTTCGGCATTCATCATTGCCACCACGCAGGAAAGACATGGCAGTCACTTGAAATACCACACCAAGAAAGGCTCCGGGAAAACAAAGCTGGCAAACCGCATATGCAAGAGGAGCTGGGCAAACAGATGCTTCGGGAGCCCCCTTGATTTTATTGTAAAGCCCTGCAGAAAGCAGACGCGTGGGCTGTCAGTGTCTTTCATACAAACGGAGGTAATAGGAGTTAAAATGGGATTACACGGATTGGGTGTGCTTTAACCACAAGCTCATTCTTTAAAATATTAAAAATTGTTTAGAAAGCAGTAATCACTTGACAGGCCCAGACAGATGTCACTGTGTGTAACTGTGCAATGTTCCTTCCGATGGACAATTCATCATTTTGAATATATTCAAAGAGCATTTCTGTATGAAAAAGGCCAAATCCAGGTCTGCACTGAGGTATACTTTGTAAATTGCTCCTGTTCTTTGTGCCCAATTGTTTCTGCACATGAAGAAAGGAAATCCTTGAATTTCAAAGTTGCTTGAGGATGACTGTGTGTGTCGCTGATCTCGGAACCTGACAAACAGCATCAACACTACAGCGTTCCCCCAAGGGACACCCACCTAGTCTCCTACCCAGTCCTTCAGAAAAGGAGGGAAAAAAATGAAATACCTATGCCTTTGTTCACTGAAGTTACAGCTTCTCTCGTAACAAAGAAACACCCACCTGCAAAAACTCATTGAGCTCAACCTGCCCGTTTTTGTTCAGATCCACTTCATTCAGAATATCGTGAAGTGTATTTTCAGCAATTTGCACACTGATGCTCTAGACAAAAAAAAAAAAAAAAAAAAACAACACAGAAGTCTGTCAACTGGATTGTTCAGCGCTATTTATGCCACACTCTGAAATTTAGATAAGAGGCTTAAAGAGGGAAAGTAAAAGAGCACCAGGAAACATTACCTCCAAGACACGCTGCACATCCAGTATAGTAATAAACCCTTTCTTGTCCTTGTCAAACATGTGGAATCGCTTCTTGTACCTGCAAGATAAGGATTATCAGTGGGGAAAAACTGCCCTGAGAAGAATGACAGGTATTAATTCCCAGCAGCCCAGGGAACTCTTTTACTTTACTTACCTTTCAATATCTGAAGGCGCTAGACTGATTTCAGAGCTGTCTGTTAATTGATCTGATTTTACTTTGTAGCCCATTTCATAATAGAGAAATTTTTTAGCAGCTTCAAATTCTTCCTACAACAAAAAAAGAAAAGCTGAGTATCTGAGGAACAGCAAGTTCTCACACAATTCTTTTTAATGTAGTATCTATTAGCTTCTTCCACTTAACCAGAATTTATCTAAGGTCCAAAAGCTAAGTAGATGCTAGCCGAATAGTATTTAAAAAATAAGTTAAGCTTAGGCACTTCTTAGTCTTGAAAAGAGATACCAAGGCTCGTAGAGACTTGTTATTACTGTGTAAATGCTTTTAAGACCATACCATGCCTTCAGTCCCAGACCCACCTGTTTCATGAGGAATGGCACTTGCAGGTCAGCCCTACAAAACGCCATTTAACCCGCAGCTGATACCCCAGTGCCATGTTTCACCTGTCTAAAATCAGCAAAAACATCAGGATGCTCAGCACCAGGAAGGTTCTTTATGTTTTAAACTAGTTTTCTTGATGGTAGTAAAATTAATTTATTACCCGAGAGTTCAGGGCAAGGTCTTCCATAGCCATTTTTTTAATAACTGATAAACACCTGACATACATAAAATACTGCAGAACATTCTTTCTACAGCCATGGGTCCACCAAACGCGGTTCTAAGAGTGATCCAAGCACCTGCCACATGGGCAGGGATATTAAACAGCCTGCACTGCAGCTATCAAACAAGGGCAAGCATGCTAAGTAACGGCCGCAGGAGCCACAAAAGATTCCCAGGCACGTACGCATATGCCACTTCATCTAGCAAAGACTTGCTCATGAAGGCGTATTACCAGACCAACGAAACTGCACCAGACTACTCTTACATACTTCAATATCAGCACACAAATTAGCCTGAAAGTCCCAAACCAACAAAGCCTTATTTAATGGTCTTACTATCACATCTGAATTGAAGAATGCTCTTCTGGATAGGCACTGAGCTGCCTCGTCCGTCAAGTTGAAATATAGCACATGCGAGATTGCTGTGAAAATGCAGCCCTGCAAAACGGCCTGAGACTGGCTACAGAAGAGATGCTCGGCATCTCCGGGGGTTTTCAGCCTGGTTTGAAAGAAAAGGAGACTTTCCCAAAAGAAAGCCCGGGGGACGTCCAAGGAATGCAGAGACTGCCTGTCTGGCATCAGCGAGCTCTCCCAGGCTCCGTAAGTCACACAGGTGTGTGCAGCACTAGCTGATTGTCCTGCCTGCAGGTGACAGGGAGAAGGGGTGCCCAATTCCCCAGGTACCTGCAGGTGACAGGGAGAAGGGGTGCCCAATTCCCCAGGTACCTGCCGGTGACAGGGAGAAGGGGGGCCCAATTCCCCAGTCGCCTGCAGGTGCCAGGGAGAAGGGGC
>NW_010108751.1:11780-22298 GCF_000699245.1 Pterocles gutturalis
TGCCGGGGCCGCCTGCCGGCGACAGGGAGAAGGGGTGCCCAATTCCCCAGGTCCCTGCCGGTGACAGGGAGAAGGGGTGCCCAATTCCCCAGGTACCTGCCAGTGACAGGGAGAAGGGGTGCCCAATTCCCCAGCTACCCGTGGCTGGCGCGAAGGCTGTCCATGCAACACTAACGTCACGCTGGGTTCAAATTCCCTGCTTCGTAGGCTTCCCATTTCCTAATCTATTGTTACGGAAGAATTGATACAGCTTTGTTAAATGCGGTAAATCATTATCTGAGCAGATCCCACTGGGAAGGGTGAGACCCCTCTAACTTCAGCCAAACACCTCTGACTGCGAGGTTTCTTGATGCATTCCTCGGGGGAGGCTGCAGGATCACAGCAGCTCCTCGGGGTGGCAGGATTCAAAGGAGCTCCTTCCAGATTTTTAATCAAACTCCTCACTGGCTAAAAGGTTTCATGACCAGTCCAAGGGAAGCCTTTGGAGTGGAAGAGCTTGGTGAGCGTTCAGAGGTTCTGTGCGCTTCAGGGTGAAAGAAGTCCCAACCCACGCGTCCCATTTGGGTTCAGCACCACAAGGGAAGCGAGATGAGACCCGCACCGTGTCCGAGCACAGACCCACTGGGGGTGAAGGAAGGCAGCAATGACCTGAAACGTTAATTTAGGCCAAGGAATGGTGCAAACTCAGTATCACCACTTTTCAAAAGACACAGCAGACAAAAGGGAGTGACGCAGATTCCAAGATCCTCCTTTGCTGGGGCAGGTCTGTTGAAAAGCGTCAGCAAACAAGATATTTGAACAGGAATAGGGTAGTGATGCGACGTCTGCTTTCATGTTGGGGAACAGCAGGATACAGATCTTCACTTTCCCCTCCACACCCCGACCAATACCGACTCATTTCCCAGCTATTTTGATGAAGTCTTTCTAATGAAATATGCCAAGTGAATCACTCCCTCAGGAAGAAAGCATCACTTGAAGTTTTCTATTCAACTAATTTAGATCGTTAACATGGAAACTACTTAAGAAAAACAAAACAGTTTCAGATGAAAAAGGCCCTTTGTACCTTTTTTTTCTGCTCACTCCAGTTAAGTTCTTTCCCCATTATATCTACGATTCTTGGCAGGGCTTCCTCTGCAGCCTGCACATTCAGGAAGGCCAAGCGAGTGCGTCGGGAAATCATATCCACTGCCGTGCGGGCATACTCTTTAACACCATAGACAACCTAGAATAATAAGGCAAGAGGAAAAAATGCAAATGAGAAAGCCAACAGGCATTGTCGGAAATTATGTTTAGCATCACAAACTGCACTGCTGGTCTGGCTATACACAATGAACCTTCTGTAACTAGTTTCCACCCGAGCAAGAGAAGGGTTTGAAAAGCTCCCTTTTCCTGGGAACATCTTATAAAATGCAGCTGGGATCAAACACGTCTATTTTTTATTTCATATATACAGTATATGAGTATAAATATTTAATTATATGAAATATATTAATATGTGTATATATAAACATAAAAACAAAGCATGCCCTGGGGAAGGGGAAGAACAAAAACAGGAAAAAAATCTGGACCTCACCAAAGGAAAGGGCTTATGGAGATGTTCCACAGAGCGAGACTGACCTGCTCTAGAACCTGCTCATCCCAAGAAGAGAATCAAAGGACATCACGTAGTTTTTCCACATACCTCAGCTTCAATATAAGGAAATTCAGACACAAGACGTTTTCCAACAATAGGCCATCTCTTTCCTGTGACTTGGGCTATCTTGGCCACCTCAAAAGCCTTGTCACCGTATGTCGAAGCTAGATGCTGAGCCACCTGTGGAGTTGAAAAAGACATTCAGCGTGCTGTTGAAAGCACATCAAATACACACATGTATTTCCTGTCAATACTCTTCTCACCAATAACAAACAGGCTGAAGAGGGCATTAGATTTTGATTGTGTGGGAGGAAACTACTTGTGTCGTGGATGCGTTAGACCTGTACTGACAGTATTATGTATGTATCAGTGGAAATGTAACTAACGATGTTCCAACTCTTCTGCTACACTTGGTCACATCTGAAGTACAGATCTTGTTGGGCTCAAAGGAAGACAGACCCTGGCACATCATAACATTTTAAAGCAGAAAACAGTCAAGATTAGGAGGAAGAGAAAAGGGAAGCAAAAGAACAATTACTAGAATTTTTTTTTTTTAAACTATCTTTGCCCCAGCCAGATCATAAGCTCTTATCAAGCTCAACAGACCTTTGTAAAATTTACGCTGGGATTAGATTTAGCGGAAAAACAAAACCCTCCAACACAGAAACATCAGAGCATCAACAGAAACCATGACTCACCTCACTTTCAAGTCCATAGTCTTGGACCAACCGAATGTAGAGAGTGGGACTCCAGTCCTCAGCGCCTTCCAGCTGCAGTCCAATGGTCTTACTGGAACCCACCTTCAGATCGTGCGCCTGAACAGCTGCATCAATGGTGTCCTGCGCCATGGCACGGTAGGTTGTCCACTTCCCACCTGTAACCACACATTACTTCTTTATTGGGGAAAACAAGGGGAATACGACGACGGTATGTATGATATATATTTTATGCATCACTTTATAGCTCCTGGACTTGTTCTAACAAGCCAGTCATGCTACCACTGTCAGATCATTAGCTAGGTAAAGGAACACGAAGGATTATCCTGTAAGAAGGAAAAGTTTTGAACACAATCCCCTGGGGAAGCCCAGACAAGCTGTACTGTAGGAGAACTTGCAGTACCTGCTATGGTGACAAGGCCACTATCGCTAATGGTAACAACGTGATTCCGGGATATCGACTGCGTGTCTTTGGAGTTGGGGTCTGTGACCAGAGGACGAATGCCGCTCCACGCTGCCAACACGTCTCCTCTTCTCACTGTCCAGGACCGAAGACGAGCCAAAGTCAGCCAGGAACAGAAGCGGGAAGTCACCCCATCCACGAGCAGCCCCACTAAAGTGGCCATTTCCTTTTTTCTTCCCCCTACACCGCTCCTCTGCCTCCTGCCCCATCACAAGCCCATCCCTAAAGCCAACCCTGACTTCTCAGTAAACTTGGAGGAAGAAAACCCGAGGGCACAGTCACAAAAGCCCTAACACTTGTAGGAAAACACGCCAGCCTCCGAAAGTCACTTTATTTAATATATAAAACGTAGGACCAAAAGCGAATTTAATTAAATTAAGTTTGTTGCTTATTAAATTTACAATAGAAAAATTGACTGATTTCCTTTATGCTGAAGTCTTTGGAACATTTTTTTTTTTTTTAATACAACTTTTAAATAAATGATAATTGAAAATCAGTAACAGGGTATAAAAATATCCCCCAAAGAACACAAAATAGATTTCAGGAATCAATGGTGCTCTGCCAGCATGTTTAACCTGCCAAAATGAAGTGTTAATCACAGAAATAAGATACCATATTACGTTTATAAACTAATGAAACTAGAAAAAGCAGCATGCGTGACACTATAATTAAGCAGTTGGAACACGTCCAAGCCTGTGTAAGTTGATAACCCTGGCACTGTCTCTGGCAGCAAAAAGGCAGGTCTGCAGCGAGTTGATACGGCCAGCACAGTTGTTCATTCAATAACAAGCAATCTATAAACACCGCTAATTGCGGATGGGAAAAACAGCGTGCACCCAGGTAGGTTTCGTTCAAAAGAATTAAACACTTCACAACGCACTTCTGTGAAATACCTTGAAAAATCCCTGTCGTAGTCACCCTCTCAACTCTACCAGCTACCTGTCTGGCCAACAGCACTCTCTTAGATCGACTGCTGCTCAAGGAACAAACAGGAACGTTTCCTGAAGACTTCTTCTGAACTTTATACAATCCAGAGCCATCAATTATCCCCCTCGGGAAACAAGCAATCTAGTGTTTCCCATCTCTGGACAGCAAGTTTTCCTAAATCTAGGGACATTGTGATGCTCCTGACTGAGTGCTTTTCAGATTTTTTTTTTTTTAAATGCTGTTACTACAACAGAAATACAAAAGTACAAATGCTCTCATTTAATAATTTTTAAAAAAACCTCACTATGAGGGAAAGAAGCCTCTCTCCTTTAAACCAGCACTGAGTCAGAGCGGGCCAGCATCTTACAACAAAGGTGTTCTCAGCTCAGCTATGACGAGAACAACTGTCACCAAGTAATTGTTAGAAATTCTCCTTTTTGCCCATTATACCTTCCACTCCCACTGAAAACTGACGCTATTAGACATTTGCCAGATCAAGAAAAATAAATTCTAAGAATAAAGTGCCTAGAAAAATGGGAATAAAAACAAAGGCACGGGGAAAATGAGAACAACTTTTCCTTCAAGAAAACAGGTGAATTATTTGCTGCACTTGCATTGATGTACAACTGACTGTCCCAGTTCCGCACAGCCTTGCCTCTGGCCCCCAGAGAGACCAGAATGACTGGGCTGTGCAGCTGGACAGCTAGCACCAGCTGGCTGAAAGGTGTGTGAAATCTGGACATGCAGATCTCCCTTTAAACAGCCAAAGCAGTGCAGGTGCATCTGGAAAAGCATCACCTTATAGCTCTGAAACACAGATCAAGATGCCACTTAGGTCCCACGGGTTTTAGAAACACCCAGATGCAGAAGAACCACAGTCAGAGGTACAGAAAAACTTCAGCCAGACAGTGTTGACTCAAACTGCAAAGGCACAGGCTCACCAGGACCTTCCCGGGGAGAAGCAGAGCTGACGAAGGCTCACCTTCAACATCTGCACTAAGGTAGTTGCGCACTTCATTCAAAATGAAGTTGATATCCTCTTCTGTTGGTATCGGATGGGAAGTCACATCAGTCGGGGTGTCTGTGGTCCCTGCAATAGTCATCTTCTCCCACGGCAGGAAGAAAATCACTCTGCCATCGCTGGTGGCCGGGTCAAGCAGCCCCATGTTGTCAGGGCTGAAATAAAGAAGGGACGTGGTTCAGAACAGCTCTGGCAGCACCGGAGAGTCCGGTGTGGCACTCCTTGCACCCCAGATAAACTATTAGAACACCACCTTTGTTCTTAGGTCAAATGATTTAACAGATCAGAGATTCCACATGCGGCTGTGACCTGACTTTAAAAGGCAGTCCCAGCAGTTTTGAGAAGTAAGGCTGTCGAATGTGATTCTCGGCTATTACGAGAATTCGATTTCCTAGGCAGTGTCGCAGACCAGCTCCTTAAATGGAGCAATCCAGCCTGCGGCACCTCACATCTCCATCCACTCTGGGAAATCTTGCCCTTTGAAATTTCAAATACAAACATTTGGAAATTTAAAAAACCCGATTATTAGAAACTTAAGGAATGAACAACTGCTTTTAACAAAAAAAAAACCCAAAAAAAACAACAACAACAAAAAAAAAGGCAATCATTTATATTATGCCAGAAAGGAAAGGGAAGGCTGAAGCAGAATACCCATTAAAACGGAAGAAATAAGAACAGAACCCTAGTTCTGTTTGGATGCATCTAAGTACATAACAAGAAAAATTAGAGATAAAATATCATTAACCCAAGCTATCAATTACCTGCACCCTACACAGAGGGCAAAAGTAAAGATGTACAAAATCCTAATGACCCCTACAACCTGCATTCACAAAGGTGGTGGGAGCGAGGGTTAGTAACAGAACGAAAAACATAGAGAAAACAAGAGGATGGCAACATGGGACTCAGAAGCGTTATGAGCCCATTTAACCAGTCGAGTCCCAGCGATGCCACAGCCCGAGCCTGTTCACCACCTGCCCCTGCAGCAGGACCAACACCCCCAGGCTCCCGGGGGACCCACACCAAGCAGTACACTCTGAAGGCTCCCGGCTCTTGCATCCCTGAATGGGGAACCGTGTTCGAAGGAAAAAAAGAGGCAAAAGAGACACTAAGTGGATGCTGCTATTCCGAGATTTTTCATTTAGTTATGCCAGAGCTGCAAACAGAACGATTCAGTAAAACGAAGAAAAACAGTAGTTCTTTGTGCAGTCAATTTTAATTTATGTATCAGTGTTTTCTGATATAATGTAAAAAAAAAAAAAAAAAAAATCCCCAGGTACAAACCCAGTTATCCTCATGACTTATTAAACAGCTCTGCTTATACTTCAGAAAACAAAAGGCTTCTATAAACACCTCAAACAGCTTCTATAGCGGGAAACATTTAAGCTGCCCCTTTTTTTGTTCATTTTTATTTAAAGGAAAGATGCTTTCGTTTCAGGTGCTGGAAGTCCTTGTGAAAGCATCGGCAGTCAGTTTAGCAGCCTTCAGGTTTTGCACCTCTTCCCGATAACGCAGGAGGATACAGGTGGTATGTGGGAGGAGGACAGGGCATGTATTTCTGTGGCAATAAGGACCACCAGGGGGAATAATGCCGCGGACTCAAATAACTGCCGACACAATCAGCTGAAGGTAGACAAAGACCTGCTCGGATGAATTACCTATTCAAGAGAGCCATAAGCTGAACCACTGAATATTTTATTTTTAGGAAGTCTAAACTGATTATTGAAGGTAAGTTTTCAATATCTGGAAAGGCTAGAAGAGAAGCTGAAAATTTCATATATAGCATGTATATTAGAACATTTTTAGGTGATATTTATAGACAGCTTAAGCATACAGTTGGAGAAGTACAATTTAATAGGGGAAGTCAACACAGATTTGTGAAAGGTAAATCACGTCAGACAAATGATTACTTTTTAAAATGAAAAAGCTATTGATTTAGAGACAGAGGAAACTAGAGATCTAATATACAGTATCAGAATATTCAGAAAACTTTAGACTTTTTCTCAAAAGTATGAATTTCTTTTAATGTGATTTTGTAAAAACTGTTAAAAATAAGGAAGAGAAGCAAGTAAAGACTTAAAACTAAGTTTCACCGCAACAGCTGTGGACCAAAGTGTTTTCAACCTGATTACACAGCAAGTGATGAGAAAGGATGACGCAAGTTTTCCACATGCCAATTAATTTACTGAATTAACGACTACCAGCTATCTGGGGAAGCTCTCTCTCAATCTCCTATTGCTATCTTTGTTCCATCTTATATAAAGAACTGAAGAGCCACCAAAAAAACCCACAAAGTAGGGTGTTTCCCATCAAAAAGCAGCAACCTAACACCCAAATGTTAGCTGTTCCGGAGTCGTGCTGCTGCACACCAGGAATACGTCTGAAACAAGACGTTTTTAAGACAAATTCTTACGATTACAGAATGGATGCGAGAATGTGGTATGAGCTATAGCGATATCATTGCAAGATTTCTCCCGTAACCTTTAAAGACTACTAGCATGGCTAAGTTCAGGATTGTAAACTCTCTCTGAAGTCCAAAGCAATGCCTTTACACCGAAAAATAGGCGCAAGCGGCCTCGGAGTGGAACACAGGTGGCTCTGAAGCAGCAGGACAATCCTGAAGAGCTGACTTAAAGCAAGCAAACGTGTTTGGAGCATGTCTACTTTTTAAAAAGCAGTGCAGTTCAACTGGACAATGTATGTCGAATGTTTGACAAATGAGGAAAGAATCTTGAAGACAGATGACTAACGTACACGTAGAACGTACGCGGCTAGAGACTACGGATCTAGGCAGGATGACTTCACCGAAGAACAGATCAGAACTCTTGAGCCTGAAGTCAGCAAGTGGTTCACTCCTGGACATTCAATACGGCATTGTACACAACAGACACATGGAAGATCTCTACTCAATGAGGCATCTGATCACAGCACCCCAAACGCAGTTGAAGAACAAAGAGGTGACTTTCCATAGAGTGGAACTAAGGTTTAACAGAAAAGTTTACCTGGAATCTGGAAAGCAGAGCAGATAGGAAATTTCAAGAAAGACTGAGAACATCTGAAATTTGTCAGAAGGGAGGGGAGAGAAGTATTGCGTTCACAGGCACGTTTCAGGCAAGGAGCCCATCTGAACAAAGGCAGCCAAACCCTCTCTCGTTTTAGCAGTTAATACACTTAAACAACTGGGAGTGGGAGGACTTACAGCAACTGCTATAATAGACGTGCGTATGCTAAAAGTAGAATTATTGAGAGGAGGAATACTGGGACTATTAATGAAGAACATTAATGAGCAAGAAACCCAAAGGAAATGAATGCATTAGGTTAACATTAGTTTTGCCAAATCTTAACTATGCTTATATCGATAAACCTCTACCTGTTAAAAAAAAATTAATTTGTGTGAGTAGGGGCCAAAATTCTATCAAACATTTATCACAAGGCAAGCGGATGCGGTGAAATGACAACCTTCATTCGTTGAGGAGTATCCCTTGGCACCAGGAGAAGATTCAATGCAACTAAGATTAAATACCACGAGTATTTTCTGTTCAGCAGACAGCTCCTTGGTTTAAGCTATCCCACTCCAAGGAAATTCAGTGCAGAGCTATCTCATCAGCTGTGCTGCGGAGGCAGCATGTGGGTTGATACTATTTCACAAGAAAAGTGATGCCCACATGCTGACATACACAGGGGAACGAAGAGAACACGAATTCTCTTCATTTCCAATTAAAATTATTAGGTTATTACAGAATAAATAAAATAGAGCCCTCATGCATATCAAGCCATCTTCTACTTTGAATTTTCAAAGCGAGTCAAAGTTTTAAAGTTTTATGTGTTTTTGCTGTAGGGCCACAAAGTCAACCACACACGTCCTTCTCGTAGTACATGAGGAAACCAGGATTACAACCCTTTTCTCCTCATCCTTAGTGCCTTCCAGCAGCTATGGCATAATTTTCCGATTTTTCACATGGAAAGACACCAAAAAAAAGACCAGAATGCAAGAGTGATTTCACACTAGGCCAAAACCGCCTCAGTTTTACAGCCTATGGTCATGTCCTCTGGGGACAACTCCAGCAGAACCAGCATGTTGTGCACTGAAGTCTGAATTTCTGTTCACAGAGGAGAGCGATGATGATATGGAAGGCTTTCCTGTCAGCGCACCGTATCAACAGAACCGGGCTAAGTCCATAAATGGGAATTTCCATTAGGATGCTAATGACTGTAGAAACCAAAAGGCAATATTTGAGTTTCAACTGACAATGCTTACTCGGTAGAAGGGGATTTGGCTTTGCAGCAGCAAATAAGGAAAGAAGCAGAAGTCTTGCAGAGTGCCACGGGAACCTCTTCTGCAACAAGGTCAGCAGAGGGAGGCAAGTCCTTTTCACCAAAACAACCCCAGGCGGCTGGGCTTGTGTCTGCAGCAGTGTCAGAATTTAACTGGGGTACCGTGGACCACTTATTGTATTGCCTACACGCTGGGTTCGTATTTACTGGGAGTGGAGTTGTACCACAGTGGAGTACAGGGGCAGAGCGTCAGGGCAGAGAGAGTTTCATATTTACTAGGACAAGAGTTTTTGTACGAAGGTGGCAACCTCTCTGGAAGGTTTATATGCACACTCAGCTCAAACTCGTTATTAACACAGGTGCCTTTCACAAGCCTGTTGTAGATGTTCTGCCTCAGCACCCTTCTGCTTCAGCAGAAAAACCTTCTGCTGCAGCAGCAGTTCTGCCTTGGTGAGTTTTATCTAAGAACTACAAGACTTCAGTCTTTTCTGAATATAAGAAATAGTTCTTCTAATCAGCATAGTGCCAGAATCCTCTTAAAAAAAATCTTATCATGCATTCAAAACTACCGTAAAACCCACAAATGCACCTCTGCAAGCTCGTTACAGACACCAGCAGAGATGGTTACAAATGGTTTAGGCTCTGAATAGCGTTACCTGTAATAACCAGGCATCACAATGTGCACGCCTGCACTTGGCTGACAGATGTTTGGTACTTGCTGATCATCCATTTTGCGCACAGAGTCTGTGAAAGGTCCCGTAGCATTGATAACACACTTGGCTTTGACATCAAATTCCTGCCCTGTGAAAGAAAACAATATCAATCACACACCCCATTTGTTTTCCTGCTCACTGACACTCTCTATTATTAATGTATCTATGGACTTAACCTACTGTAAAGCATATCGGGCTGGTCTGAACAGAACAGCTGGAATAGTTTTTGAAAATTAACAAAGTTTCCACGTAACACTGGATTGGAAATAAAATGTTTTACAGTGAAATCCCATCTTATCTGCAAAGGCAGAAGGAGGCAGACTGGGTGGAAGAAGTTCAGCTGACATCTGCCTCTCAAACGGGAGAGATTTCAGTCTCAACCCGCAGACGCGGTAAATGGGATTATTACTGTACAGCACGGAGCGATTTACAATATCATCTCCGCTTGACGGAAGGGTTTGGATGTAAAGCTTAGTCTACCCTGCCAAAACACTAGGATTTGAGTGAAAAATCTGACAGAAGTTACAGATGATTGACACTAATGGTATGCCGCTGCACTCTGGGAAGATGGCTCCTTCGGCGGTTCACTGGTATTTACAAACAGCAGTGTTCCCCGCTCCTCCCTCGCTGCCTTATTTCTGGGGTTCTTTAATGAAAAAGGCAAAGGGCTGTGCTTTCTGCTCAGCTGGGGAACAGCAGAGCCCGCTGCACAGCGCCGAGCAGGGTGCTGCAGAGCGGGGCTCCGCGGTGCTGCACGGGTCGGCCGGCGCAGC
>NW_010108752.1:0-7843 GCF_000699245.1 Pterocles gutturalis
TCCTGGAGGGAGGAAGCCACCCCGCTGGTGTATGAGCCCGGAACAGGGACAGACAGGAATCGCTGCCCATGGGGCTCTGCCTCCATTTTCACCAGCAGTGGTTTTTGCCTGGTTCTTGTTCAGGGCTCCATTTTTTTCATCAAGATCCAGCCCTTCCCAAAACATCGTCCCCAATTCTGGTCTGCAGCCATTCTCTTGACATCAAAGCCAGAGAGGAACTGAAGTCTGCAGGGTGTGAAGAAAGCCTTTCTCACGGTGATGGCCCCGCCCTTGAAGACCCAAGCCACTGCCACTGCAAGGGGGGAACACCGCTGTGGTGCTGCTGGTGCCAGGGGAAGGTGCTCGTTGGAGCTGAGACCTGCAGGAAGCTGAGACCTGCAGGGAAAGCTGCCATTCCTGCACAGAAGGAGAGCTTGCTGTTGCTTAGCAGCAGAGAGTTCCCCTGGGTCTGTTTGGAGAGGTGAACTAGAGTGGAAGCTGGACAACGTTCCCAGGAGAGCAGAAAAATTAGAAAGGTTGATTCCCACCCCACCCCCACACTTAGCATTTCTCCTGCCCAGTGGCAAGGAGCCCTTCTGCAAACCTCTGCCCTTTTGGTCATGGCACAAAGCACAAAACTGGGATGTTAAATACACTTCTGTGCTGAATTACAATTGTCAAGGCTCAGACAGGACCTATGGAGGTATTACAGGCTTGACAATTAAGATAAATTATACTGCCTTGCTCCTTGGCAGAGAAAATGGAATAAAGTCTCAGTAAGTGTACCATGGTGGTTCTTCGTATGTCCTGAGACCAAGATTAAAACACCTGTTAACACCACTGGCCTCTGAATCCAGCCCCTACTCACTCTGCTGGGAAAGGCAGGCATTTCTCAGACCAGTGAGTGGATGTAACACCTCTAAGCCCTCTCTAGACGATGGTCCCAGGTGGCTTTCTAAATAAATTGAACAAGTGCATGTTTAAAATGCTGGCAAAGGGGAACCCCTTTGGAAGGTATGGTCTTGCTCCCTCCTTCACATTTCTCTCAGAAGGGTCATGATCAACTAACACCTTGTTAAAGATGGCTGCTTTTTTCAACATTAATGTTGAACATTAATAGTACTGAATAAAAGGATGGTACTCATGTTCCCTAGTGTGAATGGTGTTAGATAAACAAAGGCACCTCAGCTGAGTGTCTTCCAGTGCTTGGTGTTTGTAGAGAACTCTACCTAGCTCTGTAGGCAGGTACATCTGCATCACTGCATATGCACACAGCCACCGAAATCCTGAAACAGCTGAGCAGCTTGGAAGCCTAAAGTCCTCTCACAACTGGTAAAATAGGCATCATCTTCTCCTTGCTCCCTGAATAACGGATGCAGGCTGATGTCCATCTGCATAAGACAGAACTACATAAACAAGTGCTTGGACTTGTCGAAATGGAGTTTAAGGTTGAGGGATTTTAAGAGCTGAGAGATACAGATTGAACCCCTTCCTTTGCCCAAAAGGAGCGTGAGCATGCATTTCTCATGTGTGAAAGAAAATTCCCTCAGTCATCAGAGTAGCTTACTTTGCACATGCATGTCTGGGACAGTCCTTTCAGCCCCCACTGCTGCCCTGCTCTGTACAGGTTAATTCAACTTCACTGTTGCAGAAAGAGAGCAAAATGTGAACATCCTGACAACTGCGTTAGGCATGGGAGTATTGGGCCTGGGCCTTGTTTCTGTTCAAAAAAATGCATTATGGAAAATGGAGTGTTTCCACGGGAACTGTGTATTTAATAAAGTTATCCCATAGAGTGGCACCTTTCTTTGTAACATACAAGGTAAATATTAAATCAGGACTCAATTTCAATATTGATATTATCTACCAGTATATAAGGAATTAGAAAAAAAAATCTCTTTACTAGACTTTCCTGAACATTTTTCATTAAGTCTACATAAGTTGTTAATAAACTTTTAGGGGGGAGGTCTATCCAGCATGCAGTAGTTTTCTTTTATTCTACATCAGAAAATAATGGCTTTCTCTGAGGGTGCCCACGCTATTTAATATTGTCTCTTTGTATGTTTCTTAGACTCCAGCCTCTCTCTTCCTGCAGACTTGTCCAGTTAATATATTTTCCTAATTTTGCCTTTGTGGAAATGAAGAAACTTGTTATTATTTTATCCTATTATTACTGAAAACTTGCATGGCACTTTTTTTTTTTTTTTTTTTTTTAAATTTGTTCTCATTGCAAATATTAAGAACAGGTTATAAGAAAAAATAAATATAGAATATGTATCTGTATTTAAATAATGTTGTATTCCAACATTCTTGAAGTCACACCTCCATGGGTGACATCATGCACATATTAGCTCTTTGGGGGCCTGTTTTGCTTTAAGGTGTTAGGACAGGCTGCTGCGCCTCATACCTGAACTTCTGCTCCTTGCCCAAGGAGAGGTCATACACATTTGTGTGGTGGCTCACGGACACTAGTCTATTTCAGTGTTTCCTGTTCACTTCAATTGTTAAATACAGAGTTTCTAGACCGTTGAATGGAGCTGATTCATAGCGAATTAGGGAGCAATTCAAACAGAAAGTAAGAAGCCTTTCTTACCGTTTTAATTGACATGAAAGTGCACTTGGTACAAATAACTTTGAAGACCGATAGGCTTTTCTGGGAGAAGAATGGGCTGCCAGGGACTTTAGCTGAACTTCAATTTTCTTTATATATCAGCAGCATTCTAGTATTTACTTTATCTTATTCCTTAATAAAAACTTAAAATGGAAAAAAAAATGTTTTATTGAAAGTTGCATTTAAAGTAATCATATTTTGAAGTGAACAAAATGCTGGTGATATTATGGGAAACAGCTTTGTTGAACTTTTAAATATTTGTATTCTTTCAACACCAGCTTCTTACAGGTGTAAGTAACTTTTCTTAACGGATCTGTTAGTAACTGATTTCAAACACAAGATGTAGGCTCCATGTTAATGGGAGGCAGAATAAATAGGAATCTTCAAACATGTAAAACTAACCATAGGGCTGCATGGGTCCACAGAGCATTAACTCATCCCACATGCAGGGATGCCTGTTTGTATTGATTTTTCATCAGCATTAACAACAATAGTGTGAATTGACAAGTAGAATTGATTTTGTGTAAGCCCAAGTGTGAAAGTCCCACTGGGAAGGGACAAATGCCATGTCATTCATGCTGTCAAAATGTAACCGTCCAGCAGCACACACCTAGAGCACAGGGTTCCTCTTAGGCTTTTGCTGGAGGATTTGTTTCCTCAAGGTCTTGCGCTAAAACCTGTGATTGCATTGTTAGGACTGTGCTTGAAAAGTCACCGTAATGGCTAGACTTGGCTTAGATCTCAGTGCTGCCAGAATTTTTTGCTATCGGCGGCTCTGCTTAGCACTTTGTTAATTTTTCCAGCACTGCAAGGATATTTCCTAGGGTGATGCACCTTCTTAGGGTTGGCCAATCCCAGGTATATGTTCTGCCAAAACTCTCCACTTCAGTATTTATATCAGTCAGCCTTTACCCCGAAGTCTTGGGAAGTCTGGAAAATCACGGGGTTCATGAGCCCTCGGACAGACTCTGTGGCACAACTCATGTGCTTAAAATCCTTGGTGACTCAGAGTTTCTGGCAGATTGACAGACTACCCAGGAAGCTGGTGGCTTGGGCAAAGAAGGTCTAATTAGAAATTGCAATACGAGACATAAAAAAAAATGAAACCTTTGCTGAAGTATGATTGCATTCAGAAACTACGTAATTCATTTCATTTGCCATGTTCAGCAAGTTAAAGCCTCACTATACTCTGCCTGACCCTCTCAAATTATGTATGTCAATAAATAGTTACAAATTAATACCAACTACATTTTTTTTAGATCATGAGGTTAACATACATCTCTAATTCTATCCTGTAATTTTTTTTTTTTTTTTTTTGCAAAAATTTTTGAACTATTTGGAATAATTAAAAAACCCTACAGGTTTGGGTTGATTTAAAAAAAAAAAATCACATCTCACAACAACGTTCTGTTAATGTATGTCCCCATGACCTCATAGAACCTGTAACAAAGGTCTGGGCAAAATGTTGACCAGAAAAAGATTAGCTTCTACGTATAAAAATGGTGAGTTTCCAGATGATGGAAGGAAGCTGCTCATTAACTCTCATTACAAGCTTCCAGAAGGTGTCACTGTGCACCTACCATTTGAATGGGGAACCTCAACAGCTGAGCACTCCTGCCAAAGCCTTGTTCCTCCTTGTGCTCTTAGGGGTCCCTTTCTCTGTCCGTAATGGATATTAAGTGAACTGAAACAGGAGACACAAATATTTTCCTCTTTCTGTGATTAGCAAAGGAAAAAAAGGCTTCATAGTATCAGTCTCACCCAAGAGGTACCTATCCAACCGTGACCCGCAGGATTGTTCCTGATATTCTGGGTCACACCTGATCTAATTATTACACAGCATCCCTGCCACACAGGTGCTTGGTAAATGATAAATAGAGTTAAATGAAAGAAGAGTCACAGACTGACATGACTGCAATTTTTAGGTCTACAAAGCAGTTCGTAGTTACATCCCAGAGCTGATTCAGAAAGGAAGATGAGTGGGGCAATTTGGAACCAATGTTCCCAAACAGCTCAAGTTTTCAGAGTAGTTCAAAGTGAGGCTGAAAGCCCGGTTGCACAATGTGGCTGCACAGCAATATTCCAGCTTGACAAGATGCCCGAGGAACCCACTGTGACTTGTGCCATTGACTTTTCATCACACTTTGGACCATTGAAAATCTGGAGGAATTGGGGGAATTATGCAGCCACTTTAAAGGCTGATGGGAGAAAATATGACTCACTTATAGGATGTGTCAGAGAACATGAAAAGAGATCAGAGGTAAAATACACTATAATGGCTTTGAAAAAGAAGAACAAAAGAATAAAGAGCAGGCAATGAGAGACTAGGCTAAAGAGCATCAGGTTAAAAAGAATAGCATCAGAGACGAGGATGTTCTAGGCTGATAGATACTGGCATGAAGAGCAAATTCTGTATTTGCCTCATTGCACACTAGTCTGAGGTGGTGACCAGGAGTATTTCTCCAGCATCTTAGAAGACCTTTGAATGATGATGGGAGGAAGAGGAGCTGATCTGATAAGAATGATGGTGAGGAGAAGGGATGAACATATTTGGGAAATGGGAAAACTTCAGGTGATATCTACCCTGGTGTACTGAGTTATCAATGGGACTGAACAAGCCCTGATTTAGAGAGGTCAGGCTACCCCTGGTATGCAGATATCCATGTGCAAGTGAGCAGGAAGGCTTTCTTGCAGAATCTCTTCCTAATCTTTCTCTCAGAGATGCCTTAGGCAATCGTACCCATATAGCAGTGCATGCCTGGATTACAGAGACTGTGACTGCAGACAGCACAAATTACTGGCTAAATGTCATGCTTGCTTTAGGCTTAGGAGCAAACTTGCAAATGTTATCACTTATCAGTACAAATGTTATCAGAGTGGTCTCTCTTGATACCACAGACACTAAGTTGCAGGTTATAGGTACAGAGGACCTCAAGAAAAACAAAGAGGGGAAAAAATGCTCAGAGCTACTGAGTTTTAGGGGAAGGCACTTGATGTGTTCCTGTGAAACCACGTTTCTCCTGTCCGATGCTCAGAGAGGCTGACACTCCTTTCTGCAGGCTGGACCTTTTCCTCTGGCCACTCTGGGGCTGGCTGCCTTGTTTCCTTGGAATTGGAAATACACAGCACTTTGCTGCGGCTTCTAGAAGTGTCCTGAGAGAGGGAGAAGAGCAGTTCAGAAGGGTAGAAATCTGGACAAATCTATATTTATAGCCCATCTGTATGCATTGTTGTTCAAAACAACTCATTAACAGACCACATTTGTGGAGCTGTCCTCCATGACAGGACTGGTTTTAAAGACCATGTCCTGCTCCTGGGTGGATGGAAACATCCCTCCCAATCTCCTTTCTGCAGTTTGTTTCAAACCTACCTCCTGACCAAACACAGAGAAGGCAGAGTGGCACTGAAAGTGTCCCGTCTGCGATAGCCCATCCTTTCTTTGATCTGATCATTACCTTTAACTTATTCCTCTTGATGATCTGGAAATGCTGGTAAGAAACCAGTAGAGTTTGGCTTTTCTTTTTCTTTAAAGTGTGTCTGCTTACAACCCAGTGTGACACTTGAGAGAGCACAGCTTTTTTATGAGTCGGAAACAATTTTATAATCTGAGAATGCCACCGTTGGTCAGGTAAATCATCCAAGCAGATGCTATTCTTGTACTGAAATGAAGCGCATGCATTTATCTGCACAGGGTCTGTATGAACAGAATGAACACAGTGCAGTGAGGAAGGCTAGTCTGTCATAAAAATAGCAACCGTCTTTCAGAATCAAAAATTGCAGTGAACATAAAGAAATGCTAGCTTGAAGAAATGTCCTTGGCATTTAAGGCTGTGACTCACTTTATCAGTCTTGTGACTGGAGAAGGACCCAGCTATTCCATCCCAAATAGTCCGGAAGGGCTGGATGTCAACCGAGAAACACCCTTTAACCCTCTTATTTAGAGCCCACACTATATATAGATGTGATAGACGTTCCATTTATTGACATGTCGAATTCTGGGTAATGTGGATTAGTAAATGGCACAAGAATTTGCAAATGAAAAAAAAGGACAAAGGGACAGAAAGGAGCAACTCAGCCACTCCCCTGGTGCAGTCTGAGCAGCTGTGCAAACCTGAGCACAAGTTCCAAGTACCAAAAGCACAAAGGGTGTGAGTGCCAAAGCTTATTTGGGATACTGAACTCCAGGATCAGCAAGGAATCCCTAAAGGGAGATTCTCTTCCCCAAAGATATCCCTCCCAGAAGCATGCTTGTGTTTAAACAAATCATTTTGGTAATAAAAAGAGAAGACCACGGGTTTTACAAAATCAAGCACAAGAAAATAAAAACTTTAAAATATTATAACTCTACTATCTCTCATAGTAAATGACAATCGTTATGTGGTTTGAGAACAAACACTTTATGCTATCTTGGTCTAAGTCTGATCCACTGTTTTTGCTCTTAATGTGATTATCCTCAAAGGAAACAGTGATGTCAACAGAACAGTAAGAACAGTTTTCTTCTTGATTGAGTCCTAAAGTAAGTCACACAAGATGTCCCAGGAAGAATCACAGCTAATTCCTGAAATTAGGCTCTGTTCACAAATGGAACCAAATGAATAACAAACCAAAGCTGAGCCCTTCCTCTTCGTCTATACGAATTCCTCAGCCTGCACCTGACATCTCTACACTCCTGAGAATAATTTTCACCCTTTTCGTGAGCGTAACGAAGTGCTTGCAACAGTGAACAAGGAAAACTGATGTGACGTTCTGTAAGATCATCAGCTGCTGCTTGGATGGTGTCACTGGGCAGCTCCTGCTTTGTTGCACCCTATTCTTATCTTTTATAGATTATATGGTATTTTGGATTAGCTTTATTTCGATAATAACACTGAAAGTGGAATATTGAGGACAACTAGCCTCCTGAGCTGTTTCCAACCGCATCTCATGGTAGACTGAAGATCTGTTGAGTTAAAGATCTCAACACCTAAGTTCCTGGAAGTTTCATTGGGATTAGTGCCCAGCACGGGGATGGGCGGTGGGCAAGGCCAAGCCTTCTTGGACATCAAAGCGGGCACAGACCCCCTGCGAGCCAGGCTCCACCAGCTTACCGATCCCTGCCATTTCCCAAGTGTTCCCCTTTTGAATGCAGCTGATGAAAAAATAACATTCTGCCTGCCTCAGAGTTAAGTGTTAATGATTGTGATGGAACAGACAGTTATTTATATAGTACATAAACAAGGTGCTTTTACTGAGCTGTTGGAGAGTAGTGTAGGG